>NW_007377715.1:0-113396 GCF_000475195.1 Diaphorina citri
CCCCATTTCCAGCCCCCCCCCCCCTGAAATATTTGAGAGACATGTTAACAAAAGATGTCGCCGACCAAAAGTCAGTCATTGCTCAAGACTTACATCTCACATCCAATTTGCAATACCAGCATATTGAAAAGGTTCTGTGCAAAGATTGGAAAGAACTAGAAGACTTAAATCTGCAACGGCATTTACCTATTTTTAATTTATCAGATTAGAGAAAACAGTAATAAAGAGAACATTAAACTTTTATTTGTCAGTTTGAGCTCGAGAATCATAAATTGTGAGGAAAAAGGTCATTTCCAATGTAAAAAGTTTTGTAATGCTAGCTAGCATCAGTATCAGAACACTATCATTTGTGTTTCAAGTGCAGTTCTGTGCTGTGGAATATAATAAATACCTGATCCAAATGCATAATGTAAAGTATTAGATGCAAGATAAGAAATACATATACAGGCGAGGTGCGTTGATTAAACTCTATCTGGAAACCTGTGAGAATTGTGGATTAGAATATAAGACACGAAGAATGTGTTTCAATTTATTTTCATTTATTTTAAATTGGATGAACGAGAATAGATTGAACTTTTTTGACACAATGGTCATTCCCACCTGTTTCGGATTATGGGATTGCGATACAATAAACTCGCGTCTGTAAATCATTTTAAATTAAGATCATGGAAAGGTACACCTTACAGCCAACTCCTTTATACTCCTGAAAGTCCTTAGCCTAAAAATTTCATCTCTCTGATCTGATCTCTTGCATCTGATGTAAGGAAGACAGTTTATATCGCTTGAGAGAATTGTCATGGTAATTTCGCAACCTTCACTCTAGACACAGACATTAGGAAAGAATCAATGAACTGAACACAAAAATCGATATTTTTTCCTTCTAGTTAGTAAGTTCGTAAATTATTCATAAAAACCAACAGGCAACTTTTCGAACGAGAAAAAAAAACTGTTGACTCAATTTTGTTGAATCGCCCAAGGAGACAACACACGACATGGGAAGTTACAAGGTGATCTCAGAGTGGAACCAACATGTAAATTAGGAGGATACCACCACTTTGCACAACTGGTTTCCATTAACGAACTTAATGCGGTCCAATCTGTCATGTTGTTTTCACGTGGTAGGCAATGAGGCACAAAATTAAGTTACGCAACGAGAAAAACTTCTAGAAGTTACCATTCGGCCGTGTGCCATACGGTCAAACTGATTTTATGTAAATTTTGTAAATGTTTAATTTTCTTGTGCGCTTTAAACGAATTGTTGTTCCCTAGTCTTAATTAGAACATCCTTAATTGAAACTCCTACACAACAACAACAACAACAGCAAAGGCAAATTAATCAAAACACATGTAGGTACCATGTTTGGTAATTATGCAGAAGTCACGTCCGTGGAAAAGAAAAGCTCCTTTTTGTATTTAACCTAACCCTATAATAACACTAATCACTGCTCTATTTGTGAAAACTCCTTTCTTGCGTTTACCTAACCCTATAATAACACTAGTCACTGCTCGTTTGTGCCAGTTCCTTTGGTAGCAATATTCCACGGACGTGACTTCTGCACAAATACCCAGCCCGAAATAGAGTAAGTCTTCATACCTCCTATGAACTCATGATGTAGTTCTATCGCGTGGATAGGACATACAACTAATATTCCCCTATATTTAGATGTTTAGGCTTGAACAGATATTAGCAATATACAAGATACCACGCTGTCACTAACAATAGCAAGAACGTCACTATATCAGTTCCCATTCAACAATGAAAGTGTCCACCCGTGGAGCCAGTGTAGGAGTTACTGATGGCGCAACATTCACATCTCAAGGAGAATCAAGTGTTTACACAAAGCTGAGACACTAACCCATAAGGGCCAAACTTTTTTGTTCGTTGGATCTTGGTGAAATTTAACCGCTTCTAACTCCGGACCGCTACTGAGTGAATATATCAAATAGTAGTGAAAATAGGAAATTTTAAAATAAAACTAAAATAATTATCGAGGAATAATTATTTAATTAAGAATCTTTAAGAATTAAAATTAAAATTTTAAAAGACAATTTAGATTCGACATTCAACTGGTGAAAATATTTGGTGAGCTTTCGAGAATTCTCAGATTCTCATCATCGGACCTATATATGAGCGCTGGAGTTGAAGTTGACTTCAACCTTCAACTCCCGCGCTCGTAGAGTAAATATCTCTCTCGCGATTTTTGGTCTGATGATGAGAATCTGAGAATTCTCGAAAGCTCACCAAATATTTCAGTTGAATGTCGAATCTAAATTGTCTTTTAAATTTTAATAGGAAATTTCATTTTCTAACTAATAGACAAATCCCCGATGCACTCTGACTTGGAGCGACTCAGATATTGGCGAAAAAGAGAGAAGGGTTTGGTGTTTGGTCATGTTTGGTGTGACTTTAATGTAGGTCTCGGCTCTCATGGGCTAAAAGAATAATGGCCGTCAATTGCAATAGATCGGCGGTGAAGCGCGAAAGTGCGTGCGTTTTGTAATAGATCCGGTGCTCATGAGAAATTTGTAAGAAATATCAGATCTGTTTACAATCACTATCACCAGGTACAATCACACCGACGTGAAAAATTCCGCCTGATGCAAGCGCGGCTTTGCTCTAGTTTAGCAATCCTGGTGTTTATTGATGTTAATCGCATAACTTTATTAACTTCATTATCGTTTATGGTCTGATCATTGGTTTCGTTGAATGCTTCCATAAACGGGTTTACGTCAGCGTTCGTGGCATTGCGTAAAAGTTTGTCTTTCGGGTAGAAAGCTTTTGAAGTAGACTATTTTAGACTCGAATAGATACGATTATCATCTCGAATTTGACATTTTGTATCTTGATTACCTATCTCGACCCTCAGGTCCCCAGTCTTTACATACTGATAATGACGCTACGTATTCAATCACTACATCAATAGCAACATCGTATGATGTCCTTTCAGGAACCCATAATTTCCGAGACTGTTGATTTTTATCTGCGATCAGATCACTATCACTCTGTCACCACACTGTCCCTGTCCTAGATAGTCAAGTTGGTTCTCGCCCAATCAAAACCACTCCATTGATTAGCAGCATTTGAAAAGGCAAAATTATTAACATACATAATTCCAGCGTCGCGTCGGCCTAACAATGATTACATAATCGATTAGTCATATGACAGCATCCCACAATGTGAATTATATAACAACCATCATCAAGGTCGGTTCGTAATGTTATCATTCAACACTTAGCATAACTTAGATGGGCATGCCTTAGATATCTATAGATATTGGTGCTAGTTCATATCTATTAAAATCGTTGCTCTGGTATCTTTATTGGTGTATGATTTGAATACTGAGTTGCATTCAGATATGCAGACTGACAGCCTTGACCCCTGGCAGGTACTGATACTGACAGACCAAAGTTTCCAAAACTGCCCATGTTGTGGTCGTACTGTCGGTCGTAGAGTGTATGACCAAATGACCATATCCTACAGTGGGATTGCTGTCATATCTCACCAGTGACAAGTGACACTTTGGGAATGACAAGTTTCCAAATTCAAACTTGCGAAGAAAAACTAGAAACCCAGCAATTGATATGATATTCGGAGCTCGGAACAAAGAAACGTCCTTTTCAGTATGCGACAGATTTACTTACGCAATTCAGACACAGATTGCCACAACAGTAGTAGACATTTGACAAATCGTCCGCCCACTTCTCAATTTCAAGAGCAATTTGCTCCTGTCAGTCCTGTCTGAATAAATATCTGAAAATAGTTCACTATTTGACCATCCTAGTTCATCACTGTCACCTCTAGATAGCGTCATCAATCAGTGGAGTGATGGGTGCGAATATCAATAGTGTTGACATAACAGCCTCCATTCATGCACAAACACCGAGGTGTGTACATTATACATAGGTCATATTACTAATAGTGCTGCTTAGTATGAATGGGGGACGTTGTTTGTCTTTTGTTTTTAATATTGACCACTTCAAGTGTGCCATTGTCAAGTTTTTAGCCTACTAGAAAAGAGAGAACATTAAATTTCACATTTGTTCTCGACGAACACGACACGGTCGAAAACTACGTATGGCACCTCTATTACATGGTGTTGCTGTTTGTTGACGACCATTATTACTTCATTACTGTACAAAAGAAACTCCCCGATATAAAGAGAGATTTAGACCTCAGAGTTTGAGTATTAAGATGAGATGAAGAAGAAAGAGGAGAACGACAAAAATCTGGAAAAGAACACTGAACAACTTGGATAGTTGGATCATTATTGCTCCGTTAAGAGCACATCATCAAAGTTCAATGAAAACAAACGGACAATCCTTCACATAACGGACAAGTTTGAGAGTAATTCACTTTTGTAAAACCTCAAAGCTCTTTTTCTGCTATGAGAATAACCATGATGGAAATATAAGTGAACCTAGAATGTGTTGGATTCAAGGGTCAAGACAAGTACAATGGGCAAGATGTTAATAACCTCTGACCATTATTGCCAGAGAAATATGCTGTGAAACTCAACCAGCTTCACCCGTACATGTGGCAAAACCGCAAAACAGACTGTATGTCGTGGACTTGAAATCAAAACTAATAAGAATAACGTTGTAGCCACCGGTGATAACGGGGGGAATGGACGCAGCAATACATCACCAGGTAGTCAATCTTCTACGAGCTACTAGTGGTGAAACCATCTGTCCATCTAAAGGATCTAGTGAGCTCCCGAGAAAACCAACAAATTCTGGTGTTATCTTCTTTACAAGTTACAACCCTCTATTTCCACATGAAGGGAGAATCGTTCTGCTTGTAATTCGATATCCACTAATATCCGGAAATTATCAATCTGTAGTCCTTCTCCAAACATGAAAACAATGGGAACACTTGAAAACATTCGTCCTTGAGATTCTATCAACTACAGCCTAAGCTCACAGCATCCGCACCACTGACTTTATCTAGGTAAGAACAATATAACTTTTGTAATTGAAAAACCGAACAAATCTGAAGAAAGAAACGTTAACGCTATTATTTGTGAAACCTCCTTATTCAATCAATGTGGCAGATTCAGCGAAATCGGCCGAAGAAAGGTGTATAATGAGAGGCCAATTTGGACTTGATTGGCTACAACACCTATCACATTCACACTTCATCAATCTTGAGTATGAGAGAATTTGGGAATCTCGGATATTTGAGTTTAAATTTATTGGTTCTCGCGTGATAGACCTACCTTTTGTGTTTGCGGAAGCTTCAGATTATATTTTACGGTCTAGTTAGTCTATACTATCTGCTGGTATAGGAAGGAAAATTCTGAATATATGAAATAAGAGGAAAAAGCTCTTGATGCCTCTTGCCTGTCTTTGTCATTTAATCAGACTTCTTTGCGATAATTTTCAAGGTTCGTTTTCTTATTTTTTAAAAAGGAAGGTACTTACGTAAGACGTATACTTTCAGTTTATGAAGAGAATTTGAAAAAATAGAAAAGATTCTTCTTGCGTAACTATTCAGTCATGATGACGCCAATTTTCTGCTGCCTCTAATAAGGCTCAACTCAAGCTCACTAATACCCATAACTAATAAACCCAAGGATTTGAGAAATTAAAGAAAGAAAATAGTTTTCGAACAGGGCTTTAACCATTTCGCTTTGGGTTTTTAAGAAATTACGCCATTATTGTTGGTAATATCCTAGACTTTAATCTCCGAGTACGGATGAGATGCTTATTACGTCTGTCTGAGACGCTCTTCATAAAGCTTGTCTCATTACGAAGGATAATAAAAGTGAGTACTCAAGCTCCCAAGCCAGGTTTTCAGCACATGGGTTTGTATAAGGGCATCACTGTCATAATTAGACAGGATAGGCTTGAGCTGAGGACATAATTTGTGACATTGACACTGGTTGACTAAGTTCCCAAGGTCTTCCGCCACTAATTGCTGGTAGTTTTTACTCAGTAGTAGTCTTAAGTACACCGGTGTTTTTTTATGTTGACACGTCAAGTTTCCTTCTTGGATACAATAAACGAGTTACCAGGTTGTATCAGTGTGAACTGAAATTCTTTGCGCTTTATCAGGTTGTAAATTAGTGTTAGTGAGACACTGCTCGCAGTTGAACTTTAAGGTCATCTGTTGGCTTTTCAGAAATGGAAAACAAGTTTGCGTGTTCGTCTTTACCGGGAAAGTTGAATCAAGGCGCAAAGGTTGTATTGAATTGTATTCAAATACTTCAAATATTGGTGAAATTCTATGTAAACAAGCAACGAACGCAATTGAAGTAACTGAGGAACTTGATAAATGATCGAAATCGTGTCCTGATTCCAGCATTCTATTTTACTTGAAAGTAGAAATCAAGTTCATGCGGGTGCCTCATCACTAGTTACTTTCCTTCCAGGTTTAACAATCCTTTGTGTCAAGGTGTCAACTGTTGAGTTTGCACTGACCTTTACATCATTAAATCATTATTGTCCGGTTCCTATTCAAATGTCCCCTCACCTTGGATAATGAATCACTCCTCACAATGCTAACAGCAAATCATCAGGATTCTAAATTTAAATACAATTTCACCTACTTACCACAGCTCTTGTCACAAAAGACAAGATAGTAAGATTGATAAGAACATGGGTAAAGTAGTCCACCGTGCCAGTCTTTTGTAGAAAACTGTGTCAATTGTATGCAAACATATTAGAGAGAGAAAAGTCTGATCTCTTGTCTTATGGTTCGAGTAAAAACAAAACAAATCTTAATTAAAGAGAAGAATGAAGATATAGGAGTATGAAAAGAAGCATGAGACTTTGTAGAATCTACTGCATGATCGCAGGTAGAAAATGTTCACTCAAACTTGTTAGAGACTTTAGAGAGCCTTGGACTCGGCAAAGCAGAATTCTCAAGTGAGGAAATATGAAAGTCATCTCAATCAGTGTATTTTTTGCTGGTGATTTGGCTAATTTGGGGAATAGTGCACCATTAGTTGTCGGCCTGACAAAGTACTAAATTTGGCTCTTGTCATCTGTAATCCCCTTGAAAAATATCCTCGAAGATGATTCAAGTGTTAACAGCTTCTCATGTCATACAGTGGCGAAATGGCAAATGGTTTTGAGGAAACTTAGCAAAAAATGGAGTTTTGAGTATTTCCAAAGTTTTTTCGTCATCTGAAATATGCTCTGCCTCTTGGTTATTGTATTGTACGTTGTATGTCTTATGAAATTTTTCAAGAAAATGTCTCCGGCTCAATATTTCTCTTAAAGATGAATAGGTTGACTACTCCAATTTGTCATTAAAAAGCACTGCAATGGTGAAATAGTGATATGGTCATTTCATTGGCCAGGTTCAGCATCAGCAAAAGATGTGTCCGAGGGAGTATTGAGCAGTCTATCTGAAACAAGTTTATGATTAGCGCGCGGATTGCTATTTTTAGACTCGGAAGTAGCCAGGAGTCATTCTTGCCTGATATGTCGATGTGGGTGCTTGGGATACATCTACTTACTATTACTTTCTTCGGCGCATTCCTCAACTTTCATAGTTAAAGATGCTGCGAGCAAGTTCGATTGTCCTTCCCTTAATACTCTATCGATTCTGCCATTATGGTAATACTTGCGTGTTTTTTTTTGAGTGATACAAGTGTTTTTGTGTGTAGGACTGAGGAAGTGCATTATTGAGGACAGGATTTTGCAATTTTAGTCCAATTTTGAGCTGGAACTTTTAGTCTTTCTTGCTCAGCTAAAGTGAGAAACTTTGGGAATTATCAAATACATCTACCCACCAATTAATGTATACTCGTAGTTCGGGGAATATATGTACTTTCAATTTTCAATCCAATTTTATGTAACACGTTCACTTGTTGGCTTGTTACGATTTCATATAAGAGTACTTCAATGCTTGTCTTATATGAGGGCAAGTTCCCTTTCAATTCAAGATGAGCTCTCATTTCAAGGCCTGATTTCTTCGAGATTTACATGATTTCAATATTATTTATTATGAAAACAGTGGTAGCTTTATCAGTACTAGTTTCTTCAAAGCCTCGAACTAGAGTTACATAAACGCGTTATCAACTCTATTACGTGCGTCCTATTAATTATTTCAAAAAAGGCTCTTGTATTTGAAGTTGTACTGTACATATCCCGATGACTGATGACCAATTGCTTTCATTAATCATTATCTTGTTGAAAATACGAGTAATGATTCGGCCTAAATTGAAAAACCCCATGGATTACAGCAAAGAAGATGTCAATTTGATACAAGATATTTGAAACCCTAACAAAGGAGATGGGAATATCAATATTGATTTAAAAGTAAACCCAAAGTCCCAAACACCCTGTCTCATGGACTCTTCATTTGGATTTGACCATACAAACTCGTATGGATCTGAAACTCTTCTCACAGTCCATCGTGGCATCATGGTGAACATTATCCTTATCTTGATAATCCTGCTCAGAACAATAATGAGGTCGCTAAGGTCAGTATGTCTTCAAATTTGAATCTTATCCTTCCCATCAGGTAGATGGGCATCATTATCATTCAGTTATTTACCGGTAATGATTCTTCATTCAGTTCCTAGGCCAATTTGTGAGCGGATCTTTGGCAAACGGAATCTTTCTCTTGACTGAGTTAAATTCATTTTCTTTTTTTTTTTTTTTTTCGCGTCCTCACATTCTCTCCGCATAGTTGTGTTTGATCTTGTTGCTTGTTGTGTGACGTCACACATTTAGGTCTACTTCTTTGTTTCGGGTGTATCAGATGTATGTTTCTAGGTTCGTTTTTAGAAAACCTTTCTTCATGTACATTATTTTCTTTGCATCTTTTGCGGAAAACAGTTTAAACCTGCTGTCTTTTTCATCATGAACCTTCGTTTTAGAAGTCCGGTCAATTTTTTTACGCATCTCCCTTTCATGCATATTAAATACAAGCCCAGTAATATTATGGTTACTGGTCTGTTTTAACTGGAATTCTCCTTCGGTGACACAGTTTTCAACTTGGCACCTAATGTCAATATTCTCCAAGGTAAGACAATCTTTACCAGTGAAGAAATAGGAGATGGTCTCAAGTGAAGGCTGAAGTTCATTACAATATTCATGCCACAGTCAAAGGCACACATTGTAGGTCAGTATACTTAAGTGTGTTATTTAAACAGGTGATAAATCCATCAGTAGTCCAATTAGGTATTGGGCGTGCAAGTATTTGTATTGTGCCATGATTAGGAGGCACGATCTCTTTAAATAATGCTTCTAACGACGAGCTATATTCTAAAGGACGAGCTATAATTTAAAGTAAGGTATTTAATAAGACACTTTGTAAAGTCGTTTAAAGTTTCTTCTTTTTCCTTCGTAATGCTTAGGTGTAGACTTTATAATGCTTGGTGTAGAATTCCTTTCATTTTCTGCGAAAAAAATCCACGAAAAAAGAATAAATTTAAGATCGAGACTTTTTCTGACAAAGAATGTTGCACTGGAGATGGGTTGCTGAGTACAGCAGTATTATTTCATCATTGTATAAGTTCATATTTCAATTTGGTAATGTTAACACTGTAGAACTCAGCCTTAAAAGTCTTTTTAAGAAAATTTTGCACAGGCTGAACGTTTATCCACATTTATTTCGTATCCCCCTACAGCTATTTATCATAACAAATTCCCAATCATACCAACATCAGAATACGGGATCACTAGGGATAGAAAGACGTTCTTTGACGGGTCCCCATCGAAAGGAGTCAATCATCTGAATTTTAAGTATGGTAATGGTATGGTACCCAAACTAATTCAGTTCAACTGACGAGTATTACACGCCTCGATTTCGGCATACTCAGTAGTCCTCGGTATTGAACTTCTTTGTTCATACAGAATTGCCATTAAACCTCAACTTGGGCATTATTAGACCGAAGATTTCTCTAGACTAATTTGGGTACATGATGGGATTCCAGACTTCTTTATGCTAAGTTATACTTCGAATTCTAATACTCTTGTAGTCCACTTTCCCTCCCGCAATATTAATATTAGCCTTAAAGTCGCTTATGGTTAAGACATATTTATGGAACGAAAGGAGAACATTATGAGTTCAAATCCTGACCGAAGACCAATTAATGCTACAGGTTAAACTTTAAAGTCCAAGGATGTTCGTTTTGGTGTTGGAACATTTTGCTGTTCGACTGAAAGTTTGGATATTTCGAAATGTTGTATTTCATTAACAACAAAATTATTCTCTTTCTCCTCTCCTTCTATCAAATGTCTTCGAAAAAAAAGAGAGAAAAATCCTTTGGAAAAAACGAAGAAACCATTCCCATTTGAAATAGGATCGGCTAGGTAGTGAGGTGTGGTTGTGACTAATTATCAGTTCTAGTAGGAATCATATCGTGTTAACGTGTTGTAAATGTTCTGTGCACATGCAATCTCATTCAATTCATTGATCAAGAAAATTAATTGTCTGCGGATTTCCGAAAATAAATCCTACTAGACTCATTTAGAGACGGAAGTATGGTGAAAAGTAAAATAAACAAAATCAGACATTGAATTCTTGGATCGAATTTTTTGTTTAAAATAATTGAATGATTTCTATTTCTCTGCTGTCAGGTACTTGGTTATTGGGCGGTTTGATTGTAAAAAGTTGTTCGCGAAAGTAGGTATGTTGAAAGACAATATGATTGGCGGTATGTTGAAAGAATTTTGCCACAGTTATCAGTGTTTATTTTGTTAGAATCCTTAGATAAATATTAGGTGAAAATCTTGAGGTTGACGAAGATTTGGAATGATATCAAACAATCCCTTCATCCAACTATCCAACAACAAGATCCAAAGTTTTCCCTCATTGGCTCATCCTACAAGTTCAACTGTCATTGTAGCATTGCGTGTACCAATCTCACTATAGCTTCCTGGATAATGTCTGCCAACCAGTTGTCATGCGAAACGTTATGCCAGTTGTCATGCCAAACGTTATGCCCAAAATCGAGTCACGTCAAATCCCACTGAAAGCTCATAGCGTGACTACATCCAAGTAAATAAGTACAGTTGAACATAGCCATAACAGCATCCAATAGTCCGCTAGAGTAGGAAAAAATTTACTTATTTGAGTTGTGTATTTACATACATGTTTTGTACGTTATTTTGAGCTAACAGGTTTTCTTCTTGTGCCGTGTGTCTAGTGTCTGTTAGAGTGTTAGACGTCTTGGTATGTTTGATGTGTATTCTAGTAGAAAAGTAATGTGTTCTGTTGGATAGTGGCGAAGTGAAATTTGGTACCATGAATGAGTTATTTGAAGTTCTAGAGACTTTTGGTAAAAGAATATTGCTCTTATTGGATAAAATCAGGGAAAAGGCAATGTCAGGAAGTCGGAGGTTATAAATGCATTTTGTTGAAAACATATGGACAGTACACAATAATTATTCTACAACACAAACATCTGGAAGAGATTACATTGACAAAACAGATTCCCTAATGACTTTTAAGAAAAAGACAGCAAAGGAAACCTCTATGAATAGCCTCACATTGAAATCATGCTGTGAGGAAGTTGCGAATGATTTTCAGTGTCTCATTTGTACGTCTTATTCTACACACATTTTCGAAGATAAAAGGAAATTTTCTCTTACATATTGTCATATTCTCGCACGGAATTTGGTCCGATCCATAGCTAAAACTATCCGTTTAAGATATTTGAACTCGAAATCAAAAGTGATTCAAAACCATCCAGGATTCATACATATCGTACATAGATCCACACTGAAACGACTAAATATCTTGAGATAAGAGATCTGATCTATGGATATGAGAGTGACCACAAGGTGTTCTACATCTAGATATTCTGGATCCTAGCTCTCTACCAGACCAGATACCAGTGATATGGTACCAAGGCAGCATTCATATCTAATAATTGGATTAATTAATATTGGATATTATTGATTCCCCTGCAGTTGTGTGTTTTAACCCACTAGCGTTCTAGGTGACTCTAATGTGATGGGTAATTTTATATCTTACTTACTCCGTGTGCAACTGTGCATGAGTAATCTTCTCTTCAGTATCCATTCTTAGATTCGATCAATGTGTTGTCTTTCTGTGTTAGGTCCACCCGATGTGATAGGGCTAGGATTCACTAAATAGGTTGAATTTGCTGATGGAGTAAACGACATTTCACAATTTCCTGACCTTTGGAATCGTCTTGCTCCAGTACTTGTGGAAAGTGAATTGATCATAACCATAACAGCATAACACACATCATCCTCTTTGGTATAATGGAGTGGTAGATGTAAGGGTTAAATACAATATGCACCACCAGAGTTGTGGAGCACGTACAAAACCAATGCAGTTGAAGATGAAGAAAGTGATTGAAATTGAAAATGAAACATTAAAAAGTGAATATCGAAATCAGAAAGATTAAAAAGTAAAACCTCATTGAAACTGAGAGGATACCCGTCGATACGTCAGGTAAAACTTGGCTGGAATAGGTATTTTTTATTAATTGAAATATGGATAATTACGGAGCTATTAATTGAAATTGATTGTTTTACCCTGTTTCAATAAAGAATGAATGACTTGGAATTGAAAACGATCCAAGCAAATGAAGTTATGTCAGACAAATGCATGTTGCACCTTCCTGAACGTACAGAAATTCCCAATAATCTCTCTTGGCCTCGAACCAATGACCCGGGATTACGAGATCTCGTTGTGAACTAGTGTAGCTCCAATTCCTAAGCTAATGTTTTGATTTCAGCCACTCCTTCCAGTCAGTTGTGGAAGCTATTAGATCTTCAATGGTATTTTCCACTGAGCTTTTCTTACCACTGTCAGTCTCTTGATGTCCGCTTTATTCCACAATCAGCTGAATGTTCTTGGTTCGTGGTATCGTAGTTCTAGAATCTAGATCCAAATATATGTAGAAAGTAATAATATTGTGAGAGCTAGATACTTCAGATAGGGTTTAGACTGCTGGGTTCAAGGGTAGTATGAACAAGGTCCATTCGATTCATATTCACTCACAAGATCCGTTAATTCTGCGGCTAAAAGGGCATAGGTTTCACTGTTAATTTGCTGATATGTTGATTTCAATATTAAATCCCATATCACTTTTTAACCTCTTTACCTTCGTTGGCATCATCAATTACCCGCTCCTCGATTGTCCCCAAGGACTGAACTTCGTTGGGCCTTCAGCAGTAGATTGTCCAGATGATTAATCTTTCAGCGACGCTTGACTTTAGCTTGACTTCCGTGATCGGTGGGAAACTGATGTGTCCAAAGACGCTTTGCCGGTGGCAGGAGGAACAATATCAAGATCTTCTCGAAATAGAAACTCCTGAAAAGACCGTTCACCGTGATGACCAATGATCCTAGATGGATAGGATATGGCAGGTCATCTCAAAGGTTGAGTCCAATATACACGACTTTACAGCGAATCATCATGTGTGGGGAATTGTTTGACCATTGTAGTGGTTATTCCGTTACTGGAGTATTTGATTGTTGATGAACAGGTTGGTTTGATATGCACTCGAGTATGCAATGGCTGGGGTAAATGTGATGAAACAATACTGGACCTAAAGGCTAAGGGCACATTGGTTGCACTGTGCTATTCAGAAGTTCTGCAAGTTCATGCAAAACACCAATTAGAATTAACTTTACAAATGCGCACGGAGCCTTCAGCCAATCACAGATCAATATATCATCCAATAATGACCCCATGTCACTTTTGATGGTCATTTCTGATTTGAGCCATCGTGATATATCGGTTTCTTCTCAGAAGAAAACTATTCACCTCACTCCACTTATCGATTCCTTCGAGCATCTTTTCTACCATTGCATCAGAATAATTTGCACACTTTCATTACTTTTTCCATCATGTGTAATTCAATTGCGGTCTACACGGAATTTCACAAGGCTGGTAGGCGTTGTCGATTTCTTCTTTGAACCCTCTAATTAAGTAGTCATGAAATTTATTAGTGACTGTTTGAACTTGGTAAGTAATCTGCTGTTATGTAGCTTGATGTTCATCTCGTCATATAACTTCATGCTCAAATAGTGCCCACCTCATAAATCACATCCTCAAAGATTAAACAGGGAAAAGAGAGACCTGAGTTGATCTTGCCTCTAGTGTGGGCTTCAATATCCACGGAGGAAATGGGGTAATGGGGATTTATGGTATCGCTCGTATTACTTCTACGAGATTGTTATAATAGCCTTAGCCTTCCTTGAAAAGAGATTAGTGAAGTTCTCTGTGGCAATTAATATCTTGCGCTTGTATAGAGATGTCATTTGAGTAGTGTCGAAGCTACGGGATCGTGAAGGGAGAAAGAGGAAGGACGCAATTTCGGGTGGAAGGAAGCACGAAAGAACACATCCCATGGTTTTTGCCTACCTAAGTTGCCACTATTTCTCTGAACATACAGTGTGTCCACTTTTAATGTGCGCCATAGGAAAAATACATGTAAAAACAGTTTTTCTTGTCTCAAAAGTCCCCATTAAGTATTTTAGTTAAACCAAATATGTTAACTCATGTATTTTTATCTGAGGAATTCACTGGTGGTGATTTCATACACCTGGGACTTATAGTTAAAAAGTTAAGGGTTCGAAATCCGAGAAATTGTTATGTTTGAAACTCAACATTTTTGTACAATTGGATACTCTATTTTATGTATTTTTTCACGAGAAATTGATTGGTAATATTTTCAATTACTTTGGGCTTAGAGTTAAAAAGTTCTGGGGTCGAAACCGAGTAATTGTGTTAAGTTTGAAACGAAACATTTTTGTAGATAACTGAATAAATACTTTATTTTATGTATTTTTTCTCGAGAAATCGATTGGTGATATTTTCAAACACGTAATACTCAGTTAAAAAGTTTCGGGTTCAAAACCCGAGAAATACCTGATATTTTTTAATTAATTTTTTTGAGGGGGCTTCACGTCTCTTTAATTTCAGAGATTCTTCGAGACGGGGGTTTTACCCTCCAGGCGTTGGCACAAACCAAACCAACTACTCACATTAACCTTACCCAGCCTGAGTGGGACCGGTAAAAGCCAGCAGTACATGGAGTACTAGTACCCAGATGGGTCACCCATCCAAGTACTATCCACGCTCGACGTTGCTTAACTTCAGTGATCCAACGAGAACTTGTGTATTCAACGTGACAAAGCCGCTGTCACGTTGACGTGAAGCCCCCCTCAAAAAAATTAATTAAAAAAAATCAGGTATTTCTCGGGTTTTGAACCCGAAACTTTTTAACTGAGTATTACGTGTTTGAAAATATCACCAATCGATTTCTCGAGAAAAAATACATAAAATAAAGTATTTATTCAGTTATCTACAAAAATGTTTCGTTTCAAACTTAACACAATTACTCGGTTTCGAACCCAGAACTTTTTAACTGTAAGCCCCAAGTAATTGAAAATATTACCAATCAATTTCCCGTGAAAAAATACATAAAATAGAGTATCCAATTGTACAAAAATGTTGAGTTTCAAACATAACAATTTCTCGGATTTCGAACCCTTAACTTTTTAACTATAAGTCCCAGGTGTATGAAATCACCACCAGTAAATTCCTCAGATAAAAATACATGAGTTAACATATTTGGTTTAACTAAAATACTTAATGGGGAATTTTGAGACAAGAAAAACTGTTTTTACATGTATTTTTCCTATGGCGCACATTAAAAGTGGACACACTGTATATAGCCCCTTGTGTAACTGACTCACTCACTGACTCACTCACTCATACTAATTCTAACCCACTTCTAGATGTGCTAGGAAGATGCGGTTTTCACCATTGGATTCCTTATTTTTTGTAGGTACTGGGAAAAATCGGAAAATCCCGAAATTCCAAACCGTTCCCGAGATATTGACGTTTTTTAGTCCCCCCATAAGAAATACACAGGGAACAGAGTTTGAGGCCAGCAAAACTTTTCCTACGTTTAATATTTTGCTCTCGCTTTTAGTTTTCAGTTTTCATTTCTTCGAGACAAGACTCAGGGACGATATTAGTTTCCAGGGGCGAAGCCAAGGGAGCGCGAAGCGCGACCTCATGCACACCCCGCGAAGCCCCGGGAGCGCGCAGCGCGACCCCATGCATAACCCCGCGAAGCCCCCGGGAGCGCGAAGCGCGACCCCATGCACAACCCCGCGAAGCCCCCGGGAGCTGTATCCTTGTCACATTTGTGAACTACATACCAAATTTGAAGTCTTTAGCTTATACCGTTCCCGAGATATTGTTTAATTACACCGAAAACCGCCAAAAAGGTAAAATGCCGCCAACCGTTGCACCGGTCTTAACCAAAAGTTTCGTGTCGCATCCTTGTCACATTTGACAGCTACATACAAAATTTGAAAAAAATCAGGTATTTCTCGGGTTTGAACCCGAAACTTTTTAACTGAGTATTACGTGTTTGAAAATATCACCAATCGATTTCTCGAGAAAAAATACATAACAAAATACCGCCAACCGCAGCACCTATTTTAACCAAACGTTTTGTTGTATCCTTGTCACATTTGTGAACTACATACCAAATTTGAAGTCTTTAGCTTATACCGTTCCCGAGATATTGTTTAATTACACCGAAAACCGCCAAAAAGGTAAAATGCCGCCAACCGTTGCACCGGTCTTAACCAAAAGTTTCGTGTCGCATCCTTGTCACATTTGACAGCTACATACAAAATTTCAAGTCTCTAGGTCTTACCGTTCTCGAGATATTTTGTTTACAGACAGACAGACACACACACGGACCAATATCTGAAACTTTGGATTTAGGCTCTAGGGACCTCAAAACGTATTTTGGCACTAAAAACTGACCATCGAAATTTTGACCCGATTACATTACTTTCCTTCCTCTAGGATAAGGAAAGTAAAAAGAGGTTTGGTAAGCTGTTAGTCGACCCCGTTGATCGACATCGACTGAAAGTACTCTCCCTCGACAACATAGATTCACCTCGTCGGACGACCATGTGTGGACACAGCTGTAGAAGGAACTGTAACAAAGGAGAACTTATCGTCTCGAAATCGAAGAGAGGAGGGCAGGATAGGAAAAATCGTTGATGACTAGTCCTTAGAGAAAAGTAAAGTCGGTGAAAACGGAGGAAGGCAATTGATTTCGAAAGAGCAATTTTGGTCATGGATTAGAAACACTAATAATTCAATTCTACATCCGTTGATTTCTCTACAAAACTCTCCTTCCAATCTAGCTCCATCCTTCAAATGAGTTTCTCCGCGCCACTGTTGCTGAACGGGTCCTCATGCTGTGATTTCATCCGGGGGAGAGAACCTAAGCTAAAACAATGGGAGAATTTTATTGTCACACAGTTCCGACTATAAACTACCTCCACGAAGAAATCCATACAGTGACTCGGCACAAGTTTGGATGTCCCCCATATTTGGACATTGTCACAATCTCTCTTCTCTCATTAGCACGGGACAGATCGGACTAAATTGTCGCTTTGAATATGGAAAGTGAGCCACCCACTATCTTGAGTAGCATAATTATTGCTAGTAATCTGATAACAATGGGGGAGTTGTATTTGAATAAAAATCTGGTGTGAACATCACACGGCTTTCCTTATCCTATTGAATGGTGCTTATTAGGGTGTTCTGTTGTAACATTTACAATATCTCTAACCGTTTAGTCGATATAGCTGAAACGCGGTATTCGCGACTTGTTCGCGGTATTCGCGATTTGTTCGCGGTACTCGCGACTCGTTCGCGGTATTCGCGATTTGTTCGCGGTATTCGCGATTTGTTCGCGGTACTCGCGACTCGTTCGCGGTATTCGCGATTTGTTCGCGGTATTCGCGATTTGTTCGCGGTATTCGCGATTTGTTCGCGGTATTCGCGATTTGTTCGCGGTACTCACGACTCGTTCGCGGTACTCGCGACTTGTTCGTGGTATTCGCGATTTCTTCAGAGGATCCTGATTTTCTAACGAATTTTTATCGATTCTTTTTGTCGCCGAAAGAAACAGACAGAAGGCTTGATTTTCTCTTGAGTGCAGCAGATTCAACAGTTATTAGACTAGATTATTTGATAAGTATAGTGGTCGATCCACGACCGTTGGAACCGGATTCTTAACCGTAAACCATCGTGGACTTTTCTAACTTCCCGTTTTGGCAGGAGAATCTAGCTGGTCCTCCTACCATTCGTAATTTGTGCACGACAAATTAGAAACTCGGTACAACTGACCACCTACGAGGAATGTCATGGATCTACCTGGCCCAAGTTCGTCCAGCATCATTAATTTGTCTCCGACGAAGTTAAATTTATGTTCTGAAACGATGTTTTTAAAAAACAATTCCCATTAAAATGCTAATGAAAACACTCGAGACAGTTAAGGACAAGATAATCCCAACACCTAATGATGTCTTATCTGATAATGAACACATTCTAAGTGTTGTCAGTGACTCTATGGATCTTGTGAAGCACATAAATAAGGCTTGACTTTTCAAGCATAAATAAAGGCAAATTTAATAGTAAATTTGTGAAGCATAATGCAAACTAGAGGAGAATCTGGAGAACTTCTCTAATTAAGATGCTAGGGAAACTCTGTGAAGTGCATACCAGAGTGTGTTCCATTGAGGAGAAAGTATTTGTAATGAGACTAATGAGGGTGTAAAATTTTGAGGATGTTCAATCTGCAATTGATTATTTGAATTCAGTTACCCAACCAAAAACGATATTGTTTGTCTTGAGAAGATTAAATAAAGTATTTTGAATGCCAAATTTACTTTTTTGAAGTATACAGTGCATTCATAAAGTCCCCCCCCCCACCTTAATTTTTGAACCGATGAATTTAGAATCCTGAAATCGGTTCTAATCATCGGTTCAGAAATTAAGGTTGGGGGGGGGGGACTTTATGAATGCACTGTATGCACAAAATCTAATCTCAGAACTGGGTAGAAAAGCTCACATACTGAAGTCGTACAACATAAGATTGGAAGATCCTCTCCAGCAACAATCGACAGTAAAAACTCACAAACAGACTAAAATCAAGGATTCCAGAGCTCCAAAGAGACAGATGGTCCACCCTGTAATATGGACAGGAAGCAATGTCTATTATATTGGGCAGTCAATTGTGAAGCCGAGGTATGCTCGCGGTGTTTTGAAGTGGTTCAATGATGTTATTAGCGTTTGGTCTACTGTCTCGTTGGTTATTGTTTGTTTTGATTGCTCCTGGCTTGATGTTCTAAGCGTCAAAACGTCGACGTGAGGAGCTTATGTATGATATTTCCAGTTTGTATTGTTATTGAACCAGTCTCAATAGCACGACGTATTTCCCCTGCATTTATCAAAGCGACATCAGTTGTTAGCGCGGTGTATTCCTTTAAGTTGCAACGTTGCTATTGAACGCTGTGGATTTCGTATGCGGATTTTAATTCATGAAATTTAGCACATATTGACTGCAAAAGACTAGGAGACCCTTTAATAATGAAGGAATATCATTAGAAACATCTAAACAACATTAATTGGCCCTGAAGACGAGCTATTTAATGTTAAATATGGATTCTGACTATTCTGGGCTATAATATTGTTTTGAATAACTTGACCCTTTGGTCATTAATAATCTCCATTGGCGATTACCCCGTGCTGGTTTGTTATTGTTGCTGCTCTCGGTATTATTCGGACAATATGACCCTCTAGTTTATCTCATATCTGGTTCACTACCGTGTACATGGTCAATGTCATTTCCTCCTGCAGTGACATCATGTCATGCATTGCTTGCCGCATTGTCCGAATGATTTGTATGTGGGTCCAATCTGTCTACGATTTTTCATGTCTATCTAATAGTCCACTCTTTTCTAATATGTTTTAGTGCGGAGTCTATTAAAAATAGAACTTTGGTAGTACATATTCCTTCCGGGTATCTTGTTCTTTTTGTTGGAATTATGTTGAAAGAGGACCAGCTGAATCCATTTCTTGAATATTGTGTTTTAGTTTAGATCTTTAGCACGTATGCTTTTGTATGTTTTTGAAAGCCCCTAACTCCCTATATGTGTGTGAAATCAAGTGATGGAAACATTGGAAACGGTCACACTTTATCTTTATTCATTTACCTTTACAGACGAAATTTACAACCAAACGTTTCTTTTGAAAGCTTTGATTCTCTCTGGTGTATTTTCCCTTTGTTTCCCTTCCCATTGTCTTTTGTTTCCGTGTGGCCACCGTTTTTATTACCATTTATATTACATTTCCCATGGCGAAATTTTGCCTTTTGTTGCTGAAACGGAGCCAGCTCTCCTCTGATAATTATTTATAGTGGCTTTTGATGCTATTAGGTTATTGTTGGTCGTTCTATTATTATACACATTATCTACATGTAGATTTTCTATTTTCATTTCTCGTCCCCTCTTGTAATATTGAACTCTCGAATACCTTGAAATTTCTGAAATTTTCACTGAACACTTTACGTTCTTGTGCATTTTCTGGTTTCATAATTCTGCCGAATTCCTCCCGAGACCGAAATTCCTAATATTTTATCCTTTGCTTTAAAATACCGCGACAACGCGACCGATCGACGGTCAAACGCCCGAAGATTTATGCCGGGGTTTAGCAATTTTTCATACAATAGCCTTTTTAATTTTTTACTCTCCTTATTTTATTTATCTTTTCTCACTTATTCGATTTTCTCTTCCGTTTTTCAAAATCTCAACTCCATTTTCTCTCTCCTCTTTTATTTTCTATTTCTAATCTTTTTTCTTAATTTCTGTTTCAGAAAAACCTCAGCCGGAGACGGATGACGAGGGAATAGAGAAAGACGCGGGAGATGCGTGTGAATGTGATGATGACGCCCAGTCCCTAACCCTGACCTTTGTACAAATCCTAGAAGTAAGTAAAGTTACCATAAAAAAGTTTATACTTGGCCAAATGTAATCGATCGACGAGGAGAAACTATGTTATCGAGGCAGTGTGGACGGTTCAGTCGATGTCGATCGACGGCCAGTCGACTATGTGTGGAAACTGCCAAGGTCTTATCGTCCCGAAAGCGAAGAGAGAACGAAGACAGGATAGGAGAAAGCCAGCCGTTACGAGAACGAACCTTATCTGTTTGGGATAAAAACTGCCGCGGGTGGGAATCAAATCCGCGACAGAGTGGTTACAAGGCAGATGCGTTACCCTCCAAGCTAGCTCTAGACTGGCTAATGGCCAAGTATTTTTCGAAATTATCCAATCAATTAACTATGAATTTTTCTCTCCATTTTCAGAAATGTGCCAGTCACCTGGGTGTGAAGACGGCCGCGGAGGCTGATAGTCAATACAGGGCCGTGTGTAGGGCCCTGGTGACCGAGGCCCTAGAATTATCCATGTTCCTAGATGTGGTGCAGGCGCAGGGCACCACAGAGTTGCGGGGCAACACCCTCGCCCTTGCCTCTTCCTATGATCTCGACCAGCTCAAGAATTCCGATTGGGTGAGTGTCACCTTTATGCTTGCCATTGAGGCCGGAATTCAAAATCAGTATCCCTTCCTTTGCTTAGATTCCGATCAAACGTTCCTTACGATAAACGGTTTGGTTCATTCTGACTTGCGCAAAGTTTTCTTTTTGTAGTAAAAGTAAATTATTATTGAACTTGAACTTGTGCCCATCCTATGTATCTCCTCTATCTTATGATGGTATGCCTATATTTTTGTAGTTTTTCTGTCGTACAACCGTCCTTCGCACTTCTGTCCTGAAAGTAAGAAAACTATATCATCCTTGACCATCAAAACGGTACCTAACCCCTATACCCTATAAGCTCCTTCATGATCCCATGCCACTAAGTAGAATAGAATAGAAGATATGTACCTTGTTTATACTACCAGCATAGCACTGAAAGTCCCTAAGTACACTGAGGTTTAACCTGTAACGCAAAAACCACAAGTCCAGAACCTGAACTGAACGCATGATTCGATTTTCCCACGGACTTGACTTCAGAATCGTTCAAGTGAGCAATCAAGCGGATCTAATGATCGGTAAACACATATAGTAAATATCTTGTCCGGATATTATAGTTGAGATATCACTAGACAAGTTATAACGTCAAAAAAGATATAGGTGTGAATGTTGAAGATGGTACATCTGAGGCATTTGTCCTAATGGGATGTGATGGGAATCGGATCTAATGATCAGTAAACACATGCAGTAAATATCTTGTCCGGATATTATAAAGATATAGTTGAGATATAACAAGTTATAACCTCAAAAAAGATATAGGGGGAAATCTCTAGACAAGTTATAACGTCAAAAAAGATATAGGAGTGAATGTTGAAGATGGTACATGTGATGTGAGGCATTTGTTCTAATGGTGATGGGAATGGATCTTGCGGTGGTTTTGGGTTATGAAAAGGTCAAGTCGAGTTTGTCTTTTGACATGTACCTACATATTATCTAATAATGTGAATAATGAACAATGAGAAAAGATTATAAATGCCCAATTTTTAAAAAAATACTGAAATTTAATGTATTATTCGTTGCTGAACCCTATTCTTTTGTTAAATTTATGTACTTTTTTATGGCAGTTGTGCTACCGTCTTTTGGTACTTGGCAGCTCCTATATTACTTTTCCCTTGTTCTACCTATCTTCTTTTCGGTGGAAAAATAATAAAGTAAAAATCTACACGTCTACGTTCATATGTACATATTTATTGTGGGTCCAATCAGTTGAAATGCATCGATGAATAGCATACATATATCAAATCGACACGTGTGAACACTATGCGTGTATGTGACTATATACTTCCTACAATGTACTATTGTAGTATTCGGTGCTAGTATAGGCAGTAAGTTACTGGTGGCTGGTGGGTTATTGGTACTCACCATTCGATAAATTAAACTCCCATGTACCGGGTGTTTATAAATCGAATAAACCAATCCTGTATATTGTATACAGATTTTCAGTGTTACAAAATGGAGGATTTTGATTTCTGAGAGATGTTAAACGAATCAAGTGAGTTCTAAAAAGATTGAGCTCGATGATTTTTTCAATTTATTTCTGTCCGTTCTTATGCGACAAGTCTCGGACGGGTGGTCCGATTTAAGCTTTCGATGGCATTCGACAAAAATGTTCAAGACCAGACGTACTTTCCTTTCGTAATTTTACTAGTGGAAAATAAGGAAATGACACATTGCCTGGCATTGTACCATTTCCCACCATTACCACCTGGAAATTGCAAAAGGAAAATTCGAGTACACTAAGGAAATTTGTTGCTTATTTTTTGGTGCCTCAGGGATCTAAGATTGGTCCTTTCCGCTTTCAAAATCCCAATGTTAAGTACCTACTTTCTAGTTTCTTTGGATTCACAGTTCAGTGAATAAATAGTTACTTCGGATCCACCCTGTACCGCAACGCATGATTATTGCCTATTGAAATGCTCCTCTCTGTTATTACTCAGGAGACCTTCCTGTACTTAATAATAGGCCGGGTCAATACGCTTTTACCGATAGGTACATGTGAACTTGTACTTCATCCGTGATTGTTACCTTTTATTGCCTCGGTGGTAACCTAGGGCCGTTCACAGCTTTTTTTTTCTAAACTAGGGGAAAGCTCTAAGAAGCGTAACAGACGTACCCGGCTGCGGTGCTAACTCAAACACTAGGCCCTTTCAACATTTTTTAAACACTAATTTGTTGAAATGTGGAACTTGACAAAGTTACTGAGTCCTCCATCAAGGTACTAATTGAATGTCTTTTCAGCCAGCCTAGTTAGCTTAGTTGGTAGTGCGTCTGCCTTATAAGCGCTAGGCCGCAGGTTCGATTCCCGCCCGGGGCGGATTTTATCCTGATGGGATAATGTTCGTTCTCGGAACGGCTGGCTTTCTCCTATCCTGTCTTCCTTCTCTCTCCGATTTCGGGACGATAAGACCCTAGAGTTACAGTTCCCTCTGTCAAACCTCTTAAAAAAAAAAAAAAAAAAAAAAAATAGAGAAGTGGTCAATGTAATCAAATTAAAATGCTCTATCAAACCTCTTATATATATAAAAAAAATGTCTTTTCCCTTCGGAAACTGATACGATACCGATGGCACCATCTTGGATTTCCTATGGTTTAGTACAGACGCTACCACGCCGAAAGAGGGGAAATTTCGAAAGGAAAATACGACTTTTCTAGGTGCATATGTAGTCGTATTTCATTTTGCTGTCTGGCACAAAACTGCTGGTTCCGGGCAGCCTGGAGGAACGCAAGCCCCAATGGACCCTTCTAAATACGGCCCTGTCTGTGGTAGCCAATTAAAACGTGACTTTTTACACCTGGACTGTACGGGAGACTGATAAAAGAACAGAAGGAGAAGTTCACACCAGTTGTACAGAAGTTATTAGGAGTTCAGAAATAGAGGGAGTTCACACAAAAGAGATGGTGATTGTGTGATGACGAGAGCAAGTTCACGAAGGAAGAAGAAGAAGAAATTGAGGGACGGGCCCAGCTTGTTCAAGCTTCAAGCAAGACATCACTTCTTGAGAGTGTTTTTCAAGCTCTGATTTCCTAATTCAATCGTAGCTTAATTACCGGCAGATGAGGTATAGCAACCTCCGTAATTAAATTAAACTGTCTTCTCTGTTTTCACGCAGTCCAATCAGAGGTTATGGAAAGCGCTGCAAGTACGTTGAATAATACATTTTACTTTTCCTCTTAATTTGGTTTTTGTGTTTTGCCCAGGCATGGATTCGAACCTGTATACTTTACATTGAATAATACGGGAATGTTTTGATTGCTTTGAAATTTCTGATTTTGGCGTCTCCACTAATAATACTTACCTACATGCTGGGCTAGTGCTTAACTTTTGTCCTAAACTAGGGGAAAGCTCTAAGGAGCGTGACAGACGAACCGGGCTGCGGTGCTAACTCAAACAATAGGCTCTTCCCCCTCAATATTTTTTAAACACTAATTTGTTGAAATGTGGAACTTGACAAAGTTACTGAGTCCTCCATCAAGGTACTAATTGAATGTCTTTTCAGCCAGCCTAGTTAGCTTAGTTGGTAGTGCGTCTGCCTTGTAAGCGCTAGGCTGCGGGTTCGATTCCCGCCCGGGGCGGATTTTATCCTGATGGGATAATGTTCGTTCTCGGAACGGCAGGCTTTGTTACAGTTTCCCTCTGTCAAACCTCTTATAAAAAAAATGTCTTTTCCCTTCGGAAACTGATACGATACCGATGGCACCATCTTGGATTTCCTATGGTTTAGTACAGACGCTACCACGCCAAAAGAGAGGAAATTTCGAAAGAAAAATACGACTTTTCTAGGTGCATATGTAGTCGTATTTCATTTTGCTGTCTGGCACAAAACTGCTGGTTCCGGGCAGCCTGGAGGAACGCAAGCCCAGATGGACCTTCCTAAATACGGCCCTGTCGGTGGTAGCCAATTAAAACGTGACTTTTTACACCTGGACTGTACGGGAGACTGATAAAAGAACAGAAGGAGAAGTTCACACCAGTTGTACAGAAGTTATTAGGAGTTCAGAAATAGAGGGAGTTCACACAAAAGAGATGATGATTTTGTGTGATGACGAGAGCAAGTTCATGGAGGAGGAAGAAGAAGAAGAAGAAATGGAGAGAAAGAAATAATATTGAGTTTTGAGTTCTTTTCGTAGAAATTGATGAAAAAGGAAGGATTGAGGTCTATCCAGCTATGAAAGTATCCTTACACAATCATTAGTAATGTCATTATTTCCAAGTAATGATGATGAAAAATCAGAAAATCCGGAATTCCATTATTAGTAATGACATTACTAATGTTGTGTAAGGTACCTATATCGGGCCATTTTGACATCTCTAAAGTAAACCTATTCTTCTAAAAGTTTCCTGAAAAAAGATGGGTGGGTAGGTAGGTATCCACTGTTATAAAGGTAATAGTATTACTATCGTACAACATAGAACATACTCCGAGTATATCATGGTCAAGGAATAAAAGAGTTTCGTTTTTAGCCCGTCCTTCCTTTATTATTACGATAGTAATAAAAAAAAAAGGTATAAGGGACGGGCTATTCTATTCGCTTCGGTGTCGTCTGTCAGTCTGTCTGTCCCCATAGAAGGACTTATCCAAACCTGGTCGACCTATATATCAAATTAAAGGTCTTTTTACCAGGATCACGAAAATGGTGGTGTACAATGTTATCCGAAAAACAAAAACAACTGGTTTTTGGGGGATTTTTTTCACATTTTCTCACACAAATGAGCTCTGATGCCTCTGAAATTCGTCGCGACGACCTATGAACTCAAAGCGAGAAAGTTTTAGATAACACTTCAGTCGTTATTTTAAGACCGATTTTAGCGACACCTATGTTAAGCTACGCCGAGCAAGGCCAATAAATGGATGAGTGACTTAAAAGGAATAAAGGAAGAACGGGCTCTAGTCTTAATTTTAAATCAGTACATGACAGTAAAAATCAAAAATCAAACCAATAATAATAAACTGAATATTAAACAAATTAGGTAGGTGCATAGGTACTGATTTTCTTACCCCACGATCGAATAAACTACGGGCTAAAAAAAATTCACGATCGAATAAACTACGTGCTGAAAATTCCCGGAGGGACGGGCCCAGCTTGTTCAAGCAAGACATCACTTCTTGAGAGTGTTTTTCAAGCTCTGATTTCCTAATTCAATTAATTAACTCACCGTAGCTTAATTACCGGCAGATGAGCTAGAGCAACCTCCGTAATTAAATTAAACTGTCTTCTCTGTTTTCACGCAGTCCAATCAGAGGTTATGGAAAGCGCTACAAGTACGTTGAATAATACATTTTACTTTTCCTCTTAATTTGGTTTTTGTGTTTTGTCCAGGCATGGATTCGAACCTGTATACTTTACATTGAATAATACTTGAATGTTTTGATTGCTTTGAAATTTCTGATTTTGGCGTCTCCACTAATAATACTTACCTACATGCTGGGCTAGTGCTTAACTTTTGTCATTTTGATATCCCCACTAATTTGAACGAAGCTGACAATTTCCACCAATTTAACGATTTTGTTGATTGTTTTTAATATGTTTGTTGGTTTATTATTTTACTCCTAGAAGCGCCCATTTTGGGGAGTTTTCCAGTTCATAAAATGTCAGCAATTTTAAATCCATTTAAGCTCACTCTATCCTTCCTATAAAAATCTAATAATCTGTTGGATAACCCCCAATTAAATTTAATTAAATCCTTTTTGAACATACTTTCATAACCGTAATTCAATTTGGAATTCTCTCTGGAGCTTAAATTCAACATTAACCCAATAATGTTCGCTCTTCCCACTCATAATTTCTTTTCGATGTTCATAACTTCATCCTTAGGAGCGAAAAATTAATCTAGGATAGGAACAGGAAACCTATTTGCAAGTTATATTCCTGTGTCCTAATGAATGCAAAGCTGATGAAGGAATTAATCGAGGGAAAATGGAAATGCCAGAAAGACTAGGACATTAGGGAATTATTAATGAAGGAAAAGGGGAATGCCAAATTTGTGCAGAAACTTGTAATTAGTTCATTATAAAGTTCGACAAAAAGTATTTAAAACAACTTTGTGATGACAGCGTAGTGTAGGGAATGCTTTGTGATGCATTCCTGTGTTATAACGACTTTGTGGTGCGTTACATTTTGCTGATGAAATAACATAACTGCATTTTGCTTTAGCATGTCATTTGCATGACTTTGGAACGTGTTGTTTTTCCACTAGTTTTAAGTGAATTATCGAATTCTTTCATACTTAATTAGGTCCGAATTCCGAAACAACATGCAAAATCGTCCTAAAACTTATTACACTTTCGTTTAACTACTTTGACTTTGTCATAATATGCCTTTTATTGTATTTACAGTAAATTTATTTATAGTTAAATTAACTTGCCGAAAAAGTGAATAGCTATAGCTTCCCCTTTGAAGTAAATTTCACACACACCGTTTTTCAAAGGGCATCTAAAGAAAGGAGAAAAAATGGCACAACTGCATGAACAGTAAACACCTATTGCATTACCTCAAACAGGTGTAAGAGAGTCTTTAGTTCTGTTTGACTAAGCAAAACACTTCGTGTGCAGTTAGTCATATCTCTCACAATGTTTTGGTTTTGTATTATTAATGGTCTTTTTTTCTTGCATAAGAGCATTACAAAAACGGAGTACGGACCCAAAAAAAAAAAAAAATCATGACTCCTCAGAGTAGGTACTTAACATGAGATTTGGTTCAGATCAATCTTTGGCACGAGCTGTGAGCTGTGTTCAGTTACAGGTTTTGCTCAGGTCGTGAGGATTGGGGTCTTGAATGTTTGGTCTCGTTTTCTGCACTTTGAAGTTATCTTTATTTTGCGAAAAAAGGAAAAAGAAGAAGAAATCTTACAACTAAAACAACTGAACAAAAGATGTGAGATAAATCGTATTTACAATCGTTTTACTTTGAAACATTGAATCCTTACACTCCAAGTTTAGCTGTGATTTTTTTTTTTTTTTTTTTTTTTTTTTTTTTTTTTTTTGTTTTTCCAAGGACCAAATTACATAATGGGATCACTAAATTTCCAAAGTTTTTACCTTAATAAGGTGGTGAACTGTGCTGAAGGTGGCCTTGTGGGCCAAACTAGTCCTCCTCTTTATAATGAGTGTCTTTTAACAAATAACAAAAACAATCTAATAATTATAGAATAGAATAGAATAGAATAGAATAGAATAGAATATACCTTGTTTATCCTGCTCGAATGAGACTAAAAAGTCCCTTTACCCCAGCAGTCTAAACAAGGTCTAGTTTATTTTATGGGTTTAATATTGTACAATGCTTAGTTTCCATATGCCTTTTCCATAGTTTCCATAGAATCCAATAGTTTTTATACGAACTCCTAAGTTCGTTATTTCTAAGTTCTAGGTAGAACTCCCATGAACATAAATAAATTGGAGTTTCAAAGTAATTAATTTCTTTTTATCTTTACAGTTTACCTATTTTTAACAAGAAAAATATGAAAGTACTTAGTACCTAATGAACTTTAATGAATTCAATCATGTTGCTCATTGAGATTTAACACGTTCTTCGATTGTGTAGGATACATCGGCATTTTCTACAACACTTTCTGCAATACGTCTAATTAATTGGTTACTCCCATGAGTCCCATGACTACTTGATGAATGTGTTGTCTTGTACTCTGCCAAAGGCAGTGTGTAGATCACTAGTTTACGGAGGTGACTGGTCACTCGATCAAACGTTAAATAGACAGAAAGAAACCAACCATCAAAACCCAACTTTCAGAAATTTTTATAAAAAGAGTAGTAATTACTAGATATTTTCCTAGTCCTCCTAGAGTATAGTGAGTGTACAGGTCGACCCCACTTGAGTTGTCGACCGCACTTGAGTTGTCGACCCCACTTGAGTTGTCGACCCCTCTATAGAGTGGGAAAAAGACTCAGTAAAAGGAGAAGATAGTGTGTGTAGTTGTGTACAGGGAATGCCTTCCTTGACGTTAGTAGAAAGGAGCTACTGAACAGAGAAAAGTATGGTCCTTTTCTGCTAACTGCTGTCCAAGTATTCAATTAGGATAGGGTTTACAGTTTTTAACTACAAAAGGCAGTGGCATTTCGCATTTTATATTATCACCTAAAGTGCTCGGGGGTATTACAATTTTTCGAGCAGGAAGTGTGGAAGTCCTGTACGGATATCTATTGGATTCTAGAGGTGTTCTAGAGAGTTTCTATCGCAATATTTCAGCACTAATAAGAATAATAGCCCGGTGTCCCAGGTGGCAAAATCCAACCCACCCATATATTTAGTTATGAAGGCGTGACAACAAAAACCTGGTGCAATAATTTGTTAGTTGTGGTGCTGTGATCTAACAAGCTCTGGTGTAAGTGATGTAGTATCAACAGAACACCCGAAGTGTCAGCAATACATTTACTTTTGTTTTGCTGATGTTAATATGTATGTTGCACAAGATGTTTTCTATTGATTAAGGATGTATTGGGATAGAATGTAACTATGTAACTAAATTCATATTCTTCAATTACTGTCTAAATCTAAATACGGAAATTGGGTGTCTAAAATTCGAAGTATGTAAATTGATCCCCAACCCAAAAATTCCAATCAACTCACCAACCCCAGAATCCAAAGGCAGATCATAAAAGTTATCATTTAAATATTTTATTTACCTTCAAATTGACATTAAATATACCTCGTTTCTCTTCCTTTTGAAGGGAAATATTGGCAAAATCCGACTTGAAAGGGGTAAGTGCCTTAGAAAGTTTTGAAACCGCTGCTCTATGTAAAATAATTGTACTATTATTGTACATATCTGTTTATCTCTTCTAACAAAACAAAGTCCATAAAATCTGTTGTCGTCTTGTTTCCAGTTTTAATTGTTGATTGTCACCCCCCGCTAGGCTAGGGCTAAGTACCTCGGAGTCTGCTGCTATTGTTTCCAAGTCCGGAGATTTTTATTGCATGATTTGTTTAAAGGATATTGTTTGTAATCTTTATGTAACAAGTCCAGGCCTTACCAATCGGAGTTAGCCAAAGGTAGAGTGAACACAGGGTAACTTTCAGACCAGCTGACCAGACCATCATGTCTTGTCTTTTGAAGCCCTGCTTCTACTCTCCCAATCTTTCTTAAGTAACTTTTTTTTAACAAGTCGCGGGTTCGATTCCCGCCCAAAACGGACTTGCCATTATACTAGCTCAAACAGACAAGATTCGTTCTTGGAACGGCTGGCTTTCTCTTATCTTCTCTATTCGCTTTCGGGACGATAAGAGCTTGGTAGTTAGCAGTCTTGTCAGTGATCTCGAAGAAAAATTTCCCTTATTATTCGAGGTAAATTTGTATCAAAAGGAAATTTTCTGCCTTCAGTCGACAGTTAACAGTCAATTCATTTGAAGATTTCGTACTGCTCTGCTTCGTAGATTCGTAGAAGCTCAACCCGTCCTTTGGGGCTGGCCAGCCCCTACACCTAAGCCTCAATTTGGGCTTTTTGTGTGTGGGGTTAAGCTGTTTCCTAGCTAAGCTCGAAGATCCGAACGATCTTCAGGAGCTTTTTAGTTAGGTTGTGTCTATGGATATCTTGCTGAGGGTTGGCTAACCCTACAGTAAGTCTCCATATTGTTAGGGAGTTACATTCGAAGATGACATGAGTGGCTGTCTCCTCGCACTCCCCGCATAACCTACATGCAACTTGACCCTGGTATAGGCCCATTGTTTGTAGATGTTTCCTTAGTCCACAATGCCCGGTAATCAGGACTGCTCTGCTTGGTAACACCCGTCCGTAGATTTCTCAGTGTGGTTTCGGAATCTTTGGATACCCAGTACTTGTTCAAAACTTACATAAAAAGAATTAATAAAAAATGATATCTCCATAGTTTTTTCGTCGTCAAGACCATCTGTAGTAAAAACATGAACATTGTACATAAAGTACATGTACCCAAACATAGGTATAACAAGGAATACAACGATAGTAATCCTAAAGCTCAATATGGACATCCAAACAAAGCTCATAATTATCTATCCATAAATGACGAGTCTATTGGTTTAGCAAAATTTCAGCTGGTTTTATTGCCAAATTTGTTGTCTTTTCAAAGCTTGCCCATTTTAATTTTTACTTTCTTTTATTCCCTAAAATGATGGTTTTGTATCAGTTTACCAAATAGAATAGAGTGAGCTCGGTTCCTTCACTCTGGTAACTACTGTTGAGGATGAGTTTATTAAACATGGCAAGATACCATCACCCTAGTGTGTTGCTGGTCAACAAATTTCCCTTTTATTTTCAAATATGTGTTCCTCAAATGTAAGAGAAAGTCGTGTGATGTTCACACCAGATTTTTTTCCCTTTATTTCGCAATCATCCATCGACTAACTTAAGCTGTTCCAAAAACAGTATGTGGTGTGTTCCAATCAACCCTTAACCGAGATGTGCCATTCGTCTGACCAAATTTTTCTCTCCCATGATATGATTCTAACCAAAACCCTTCTCTCCCATGTCCCACAGGTTCGGCTATGGATCCAAGTTCTGCGCGAGCTGAGGCGAGGGGTCCAACTCAAAAAAGTCTGCCACACCCGAAATCCCATCGAATACCAAATGACACCTTACGAGATCCTCATGGACGATATCAGGTCGAGGCGATATAAATTGAAACAGGTCACTGTGGATGGCAGCATACCGCCGCGAGTCAAGAAGGACGCCCATGCCATTATACTAGAATTTATCCGATCCAGACCGCCCCTGAGAAAGGTAAGTATTTTATACATTAGTTTCTCAGAAGGCTACAAATGACATTTTTCAAAGTAGAATAGAATATACCTTGTTTATACTACCAGCATAGGACTGAAAAGTCCCTTTGCTCTCGCAGTCTAAGTAAACAAGGTCTTATATATTTGATTGGTAATAACATTACATTTTATGGAAAAATGATCATCAAGACCTGTTTAAATTTAAAAAAAAAGTATATCTGAGAATAATGAAATTACTTTTTAGAATGCACCAATCTGTATAAAATCTTCCAAGTCAATAGGTCATACTTTTACTTGACAAAAACCATCCAACTTTTCGTATCACACAACATATGTATTATGTTTGTATACGAGTAGTGTACTTGTACACGAACATTCTGTGTACGGATTTACATTTGCCCGACCAAATTTCGGCAAATTAAAAAGCATACAACACTAATTCAATTGTAACCATATCTAAGTGCACAAACTACGTAGGTACATACTTATAACTCTAGTAATCTAGTTTTTTTTCCCCTCCAGTATGTATTGTACATACGAACATACGTACATATTGTGAATTGGACTTTTTGTAAATACAGAGACAGAGCTTTGGAGCAACAAGAAACAATCAAAATTTCTCTTACGTATCTACATCTGACTTACACCTAAATAACCCAGTGATACAATGATACACCTGTTACCTGTTACACCTAGATATGTGTTACACCCCGCCATACATAATAATGTGGTATCCGAGATTTACAATTACTATGAAGATATCAGACAAGTTTTATTATTTTTTAATTCCATTTCACTTGCCGAATTTCATTATTGTTGCGAGAGTCCTTTTGGTGGTTCCTCTTTGAGAGGTGAGTGAGAGTTGGCGTTTTGCATATCGGGTATTCTTACTAGAAGTACTAAGAAAGATTATATCTCGAGAAGGTAATCACTAGACTCTTGTAGTGGTCAAGTCGCTCGAATGGCGATTTGGACGGCGCAGTGCGGGTTCAATCCCAGCCAAGGTTTAGAACCTTATCACAGTATTTATAGTAGCCTGATTCTCGGGTAAAGGTACTCTTAAGTGCTTTTCGAGCAGCACTAGTACCTATCTATTAGTATTAACTTTTATCTCTAGGGAACTGTCATTTTCTTTTCTCTACCTATTAAAAGGTTTTGCTGGAGTTACCTTATTGTTTTGTTAGAAGAAGCTTTGTGCTTCAAGGATTGAAATCACGAAATTTCGGGTAGTAATAATGGCACAAGTTCCAAATCATAATAATTTTGTTCATATAGTTCGAACATCCATTATGTTCATACTCTCATGAAAATCACACGCCTAAGATATGTCTGCTGTACCTACCAGTACACTCGTCAAATTTGTTTCGGAGGTAATTAAAAATTAACCTCGGTCTAATTCTAATTAAAAGTTCCAAAAATTACCCCACAGATAACTCAAAACAGTTGAATTAGAAGAGAGAGAGAAATGTGAAATTGACACCGAGGCGAAGCTTCTGACAGAGGCATTCCCTGCCATTTAACCCGGACAATCGTCGTTAATACCAAGAAAAGAAGAGTACCGCTTGAGTGGAAGAGCTCACCAAGTGAGAATCCTGCCACTAAAGCCTTTAAAAAAGTATGGTTTCAAAATTTCATCTTCATTCGTTCATCAAACTTTGTTTTCCATTTCAGGCCTCAGATAGAAAGCTTCCACCTAGACAGTACGAATCCACGCCTCGCGAGAGGCTCCTAGAAGACATCAAGAAGGGATCGAACCATAGACTGAGGCATAGGGAGTCCCGGCCCGACCGAACGGCACGCAAAGGTAAGTTGTGTTCCTTGGTGATGGGATTGGACAAGCTTTTGATTAAAATTTTATACTACCGAATTTGGTGGTGAAATTTATTAAAAGCATTACTGTACTCTAGAGTCTAGACTACTCTAGAGTTTGAAAATGGAAAATGTATGTAAATTAAAAACATTTTTCTTCTTCCATGTCCAAATTCGATTTTTACGTAACAAGGATTTGGGACTGGTGTTTAAAGAATGTGGGACACCCCGACTGGAATGGAATATTTGTGGGTCTCTCTGAATATTGTTCTGGCAGTTCTAGATAATCTAGAGCTTTTAAAAACAAATGCAGTTCTGGAAGCAAATTGGCTCAGTAGAATAGGAATAAGTGATTATGAAATTGAATTGAATAATCCTTCCATCAATCAGCGAATCTAAATATTTCAATGAAATAAACAAGTAAATAAATAAATAAACAACAAAAATAAAACCTTTCAATATATAAAACATAAAACCACATCGTCCACTGGTGAAATTAAATATTCAAATGAAGCGTGACAACAAAAACCTGGTGCAATAATTTGTTAGTTGTGGTGCTGTGATCTAACAAGCTCTGGTGTAAGTGATGTAGTATCAACAGAACACCCGAAGTGTCAGCAATACATTTACTTTTGTTTTGCTGATGTTAATATGTATGTTGCACAAGATGTTTTCTATTGATTAAGGATGTATTGGGATAGAATGTAACTATGTAACTAAATTCATATTCTTCAATTACTGTCTAAATCTAAATACGGAAATTGGGTGTCTAAAATTCGAAGTATGTAAATTGATCCCCAACCCAAAAATTCCAATCAACTCACCAACCCCAGAATCCAAAGGCAGATCATAAAAGTTATCATTTAAATATTTTATTTACCTTCAAATTGACATTAAATATACCTCGTTTCTCTTCCTTTTGAAGGGAAATATTGGCAAAATCCGACTTGAAAGGGGTAAGTGCCTTAGAAAGTTTTGAAACCGCTGCTCTATGTAAAATAATTGTACTATTATTGTACATATCTGTTTATCTCTTCTAACAAAACAAAGTCCATAAAATCTGTTGTCGTCTTGTTTCCAGTTTTAATTGTTGATTGTCACCCCCCGCTAGGCTAGGGCTAAGTACCTCGGAGTCTGCTGCTATTGTTTCCAAGTCCGGAGATTTTTATTGCATGATTTGTTTAAAGGATATTGTTTGTAATCTTTATGTAACAAGTCCAGGCCTTACCAATCGGAGTTAGCCAAAGGTAGAGTGAACACAGGGTAACTTTCAGACCAGCTGACCAGACCATCATGTCTTGTCTTTTGAAGCCCTGCTTCTACTCTCCCAATCTTTCTTAAGTAACTTTTTTTTAACAAGTCGCGGGTTCGATTCCCGCCCAAAACGGACTTGCCATTATACTAGCTCAAACAGACAAGATTCGTTCTTGGAACGGCTGGCTTTCTCTTATCTTCTCTATTCGCTTTCGGGACGATAAGAGCTTGGTAGTTAGCAGTCTTGTCAGTGATCTCGAAGAAAAATTTCCCTTATTATTCGAGGTAAATTTGTATCAAAAGGAAATTTTCTGCCTTCAGTCGACAGTTAACAGTCAATTCATTTGAAGATTTCGTACTGCTCTGCTTCGTAGATTCGTAGAAGCTCAACCCGTCCTTTGGGGCTGGCCAGCCCCTACACCTAAGCCTCAATTTGGGCTTTTTGTGTGTGGGTGATCATAAGTTTACTATAAAATGAGCGGAGTTTACTATAAAAAATCAAAAATCACTAGTTGAGTATCTCTAGGAGGTCATAATAAAACTGTCGTAAAACAAAAAGTGTGGTCTATTTTGAACACATTGCACCTTCTCTCGCCACAAATGAGCGGGAAGCTAAATGTGGTCCTCTGTAGTCATTTGAAGAAGTTAATCTATTCTAGCAGTAAGCGGACTACAAACACGGACTAATACTCCTTAAACGATCCCAGTGTAGTCTTTAAAGTGCTTATTAGATTTAATAGCTCTGTCGAATTAGGTGGCTTACTGCTCTGTGCCCATTTGGTAACGATTTAACCTCGATTCAATCCAAATTACTTCATAGAAACTTGGAAAAAAATCTTCAGCAGATCAGGTGTAATAATGAACTTCAAATTTAGCACCAAAGTAAAAACGGTCGGAATTTTTATTATAGGGCACCAATGTCCACCGTAGCATAAATTACATATGGCCACGGCCTGTGCTTACGAAATTTAGTCTAAAATGTCTTTTGTCTTAAAATGGCTTTAAAGAAGTGATTTGTTAAAACAAAGATATCTATTTTTGAAGTATTGACTTATTTACATTAAAAGTACAACAACTTCTTTCGCTTGTTCAACAATGAAAAAGAAACAGATTGGCATAGCAGTATGCTTTGTATTATAATTATCCAACGCTACGTCCTTACATGATGAATATGATCAGAGAGGGTGTAACAGAACGTCTGAAATGTAACATGATATTTCCATTATTTTTGACATTCCTGTCAGAAACAAACAAAGCTTTAATTACATATTTCCCTCCTGTTGCAGAGATCGCAAGATTTTTGCTATTGTCGTGTGTAATCCATTCTTAGATCTACTTTGTAGCAGTGGTGTGGGGTGAGTTTTTCAAGAGGGGAAGCTATAAAGAATAAAATAAACCCATATTAAAAGCTGATAAACCCACATTAATGGTGATCTGTTGTTGATGCTGCTGTTCTTGGAATCCAGGTTGAATAATCACTTAACACCGGGACACAAAATGAGTTGAAACTCCGTTTAAGTTTTAATATAAATAAATGAAATAATAGAAAGTAAAAATCTCGGACTAAGCAATCTAATTGGCTAAAAAAAAAATTGAAAATTTCAAAAATCAACCAATTAAGATTTCTTAATTCGAGAGTTACTTGAAAAGCGTTTGTGACCCCGGCCTTAATGTTTTCGGTAAGTGGTAAGTAGGGGGGATGGAAAAGCCCCTGTAGGGAGTAAGGGAACCGGTACGTTCCCACCTTCCTTGGAGGATACGTCACTGACTAGTAACAAATAAGGCAATGTTCGTCGGGCTAGTGTTTTTGCAGAAACAATATAAGGCAAAGTTGGGTGTACTTTCGTTATATGTAATTTGTCTTTTTGTCTATTCCTCATAGACAAGGTCTTAGTTGTTGGCACCAGGTCCAACATATAGGTCAAAATTAGCGAATAATCAGACTTTTAACACTATACCAAAAAAGAAATCGAAACAGCTTTTTTTTCGTTCTTATACCTGTTGAGTGTATTCTGGCGCGCTAATCTGTTGATAACTCTTTGCTATGTCTGAACATACTGAGCCAGTCAGCTGTCAATTATCATGTCCAATAAAGCACCTAGAATCTAGCTTGTCTAATAGCCATAAAGCCACCTCGTTATGCAAATTCCTGCCTAGCTCATCATGTGCTGTGGACCCATTCAGATTAGAATTTGGGTACGCTCTGATGACTACTAGGGTGGTCCAGCAGAAGACACTGTAACGTTGGGTCTCTCTGAATATTGTTCTGGTAGTTCTAGATAATCTAGAGCTTTTAAAAACAAATGCCATTCTGGAAGCAAATTGACTCAGTAGAATAAGTGATTATGAAATTGAATTGAATAATCCTTCCATCAATCAGCGAATCTAAATATTTCAATGAAATCAACAAGTAAATAAATAAACAACAAAAATAAAACCTTTCAATATATAAAACATAAAACCACATCGTCCACTGGTGAAATTAAATATTCAAATGAAACTGTCAGCAGATAAGGAACAAATAAAAATCCTGTAGATAAAAAAAAAAAAAAAAATCCAAGAGAACTTCTCAATGAAGATGTTAGGAATCTTCCAACTCTTCAGGAGACCTTTTATGATGATGCAACAGCAGCAAATTCCTCAAAACAGTGCCACCAAAAACGAATAAAAATATTTTACCATACTGTCACCGTGGAGACAGCATTATTAGGCGACTATAAAATCAGTCTCCTAGATGAACATGACTATAAATTGATCATAAGATTTACCATACTGTCACCGTGGAGACAGCATTATTAGGTGACTATAAAATCAGTCTCCTAGATGAACATGACTATAAATTGATCATAAGTTTACTATAAAATGAGCGGAGTTTACTATAAAAAATCAAAAATCACTAGTTGAGTATCTCTAGGAGGTCATAATAAAACTGTCGTAAAACAAAAAGTGTGGTCTATTTTGAACACATTGCACCTTCTCTCGCCACAAATGAGCGGGAAGCTAAATGTGGTCCTCTGTAGTCATTTGAAGAAGTTAATCTATTCTAGCAGTAAGCGGACTACAAACACGGACTAATACTCCTTAAACGATCCCAGTGTAGTCTTTAAAGTGCTTATTAGATTTAATAGCTCTGTCGAATTAGGTGGCTTACTGCTCTGTGCCCATTTGGTAACGATTTAACCTCGATTCAATCCAAATTACTTCATAGAAACTTGGAAAAAAATCTTCAGCAGATCAGGTGTAATAATGAACTTCAAATTTAGCACCAAAGTAAAAACGGTCGGAATTTTTATTATAGGGCACCAATGTCCACCGTAGCATAAATTACATATGGCCACGGCCTGTGCTTACGAAATTTAGTCTAAAATGTCTTTTGTCTTAAAATGGCTTTAAAGAAGTGATTTGTTAAAACAAAGATATCTATTTTTGAAGTATTGACTTATTTACATTAAAAGTACAACAACTTCTTTCGCTTGTTCAACAATGAAAAAGAAACAGATTGGCATAGCAGTATGCTTTGTATTATAATTATCCAACGCTACGTCCTTACATGATGAATATGATCAGAGAGGGTGTAACAGAACGTCTGAAATGTAACATGATATTTCCATTATTTTTGACATTCCTGTCAGAAACAAACAAAGCTTTAATTACATATTTCCCTCCTGTTGCAGAGATCACAAGATCTTTGCTATTGTGGTGTGTAATCCATTCTTAGATCTACTTTGTAGCAGTGGTGTGGGGTGAGTTTTTCAAGAGGGGAAGCTATAAAGAATAAAATAAACCCATATTAAAAGCTGATAAACCCACATTAATGGTGATCTGTTGTTGATGCTGCTGTTCTTGGAATCCAGGTTGAATAATCACTTAACACCGGGACACAAAATGAGTTGAAACTCCGTTTAAGTTTTAATATAAATAAATGAAATAATAGAAAGTAAAAATCTCGGACTAAGCAATCTAATTGGCTAAAAAAAAAATTGAAAATTTCAAAAATCAACCAATTAAGATTTCTTAATTCGAGAGTTACTTGAAAAGCGTTTGTGACCCCGGCCTTAATGTTTTCGGTAAGTGGTAAGTAGGGGGGATGGAAAAGCCCCTGTAGGGAGTAAGGGAACCGGTACGTTCCCACCTTCCTTGGAGGATACGTCACTGACTAGTAACAAATAAGGCAATGTTCGTCGGGCTAGTGTTTTTGCAGAAACAATATAAGGCAAAGTTGGGTGTACTTTCGTTATATGTAATTTGTCTTTTTGTCTATTCCTCATAGACAAGGTCTTAGTTGTTGGCACCAGGTCCAACATATAGGTCAAAATTAGCGAATAATCAGACTTTTAACACTATACCAAAAAAGAAATCGAAACAGCTTTTTTTTCGTTCTTATACCTGTTGAGTGTATTCTGGCGCGCTAATCTGTTGATAACTCTTTGCTATGTCTGAACATACTGAGCCAGTCAGCTGTCAATTATCATGTCCAATAAAGCACCTAGAATCTAGCTTGTCTAATAGCCATAAAGCCACCTCGTTATGCAAATTCCTGCCTAGCTCATCATGTGCTGTGGACCCATTCAGATTAGAATTTGGGTACGCTCTGATGACTACTAGGGTGGTCCAGCAGAAGACACTGTAACGTCGTGATTGACAGCGGAGATATGCAGAAGACACTGTAATGTCGTGATCGTGATTGACAGCGGAGATATTCATGTCATTTCTGCATGACGGCCAACAAGGGTCTCGAACCCGGAAGGTAACGAATTCACTCCCGTTGACCTTTTTCTACACGAGTTCACTCCGGCTCTTGGAAAGGTTCACAACGAGTTTCCCAAGATTAAAATAAAAGTACTTTGAAATTCATTCATTAAAGGCTATAAGGGCTTCAATTCAACGGAAGCTTTGCGTTGTTGGTGACCAAAACTGATGTTATTTGCAACTCTGAATGCGTCTTTGTCTGCTGCCAGTTCTTTCAAGTCCGTGGTCACCCAGTAAAAGATATAATAATTCTGGTCCTGCTCATTGAGTCTGAAGTTGCTCAACCAAAAAGATAAGTTGTTCGGCATCTGCATTTAGTGTGCAACTTGGACACTATGTAGCTGCTTAGTTTGATGATTTGCGTACGAAAGAAAAGTGGTTTATCACACGTGACCTAGATGCTTGGAAAGGAAACATGAGCTCCGTAAGAGGGAAATATGGACTGTTTGTTCATCTGATGCTAATTTTTTGGAGAAAACTATGTTAGAGAAAATGTGATCAATTGATTATATTAGACCTCCCCTCAAAAAGCCCATATATTCCCCAATATAATCTTAATGTAGGGGGAAATTTAGAACGATTCTCTTTCTAAATTTCTAATATGAGTAGGTAGTAATCCTTATATTTATATGTTGTGATTTGCAAACATTTACAGTCAACTTGTAATACATTCGTGGTTTTCTGGACTTGATAATTGTGACAATCTGCTGAAGACTGGTGTGGGGACCCAAAACGTCCAGTACAAACTATATCCCTAGTTTATTCTCACTTTTTTTCACCAATATATTCACTATCACTACAACAAGGTTTACCGTAAAACCCGCTCCGTAATCAGGTTACCAATTGTAATTCAAAACTCAATGCTAATCGATCAGCACAATCCTACATATTACCAATGTATGTACTCCAATTAACATACGTCTATGTAGTAGTTGCTCGTGATAGATAGATGTGGCAATCGCGATACCTAATGAGATATCAATGCCAATTTTTCCGAAATAATCGCCGAGTTCAAACATATATAGAGAAAAAAATGGTATCTCGGTTACTGAGAACCGAATGGGAGCCAAAGCAAACTGCTCCCAATAAGTTTTTGTCTGACTAACCGCAATTGTGGTCAAAGTTACCAAAATGTTCATGTTTTGACCCCGGGGGTCAACGACCTTTGAGCTTTGGCCAAAAATCAAATTTCCATGAACCACCAGACCACCACACGTTCCGGTTGTCGGAGACTCGTTGACTGCACAACAGGCCTGCACAGGATCAAAGATTGAAATGCAACAGTGGAAAATAATGACCTAGAAGAAAAACTCATTACTCGTGAAACTAATTGAGCTTTAGGGAAAACTACCCCTATAACTTTCCCCATTAAAATAGATAGAGAGAGATTTTAACCCCGTAGCTCCATGTAGTGAGAGATAAATAGACTAAAAATACTGTAATGTGACTTACTAGTCCTAGGTGCGAACTGATAACAGAGAATACATGAGCATACTTATTTTATAGCACCTCTCTAGGCTCAGCCAAATTGGCAGAAAATTTTGTTCATTTGGGGAATTTTCAGTCCTATTTGGGCATGATAAACAAAGAACATTCTATTTTATTCCTTTTGATCAGGATTAGCTGAATAAATAAAAGAAGTAGGTATGAAAAGTTATAAATTCTCGTAATAAAAGACGTCAAACATACATTTCCATCACGAATTCTCCATTGATAACACGATTTGTAGGTATGTAATCAGAAGCTCAGCCACTTGCGCAATACCATGTAACACCAAACTGTACTTGTTACTGATTAACGGAAACCTCCTGGTTTAACTCTATTGTTCTGGGTGGGGCCAAGGTAAGAGATAAGTATGGGCGAATATCCGTGTCCAAGCTCATATGGTTTTTAATCCACCTGTTATCCTTGCTGCGAAAATTAAACAAGTGACATCGGAGACTCCCAACAAGATGTGTGTCATGTGTTACAATTTTGCAACATGTGATTACAATGTACATAAACACAAACAGGTATCTACTGCTCCATAAATCCACAATATGTACCTATGTACCTACGGACGATTCATTTACCAGTGCACTTTAAAACTCGTAAAGACCTTCTGCGGTGTCGCCATATAGGCCCAATCGAGCCCAAAGGGAATGCAAAAATTTTTGAAATGTGGGAAAAATTTTCAATCACATTATTTGATTAAATTTAATATGGTGTTTCAGGATATATGTAATTAAATTTGATATTTATTTGTCTATGTTTATGTATGAAAGTTTCCATATGTAGTTAAAAACCATAGTACCTATCCCGTTTGTAGCCTTGCACATTGCATACCTCACGTATTACTAGGCGCTCATACAATTTTACGATTTCAACTGTTTTTTTTTTTTATGTTCTGGTTAATCGTTCTCATAAAACCTTCGATAAAAAGTGCATTTTATTTAACATCTAACCGCTAACCTCAGCGCGGTTCATTCAAGGTCACTACCTCCCCTCACATGGAAGTGTGTTTATGACGACCAGTCAGCTGTCAATTATCATGTTCAATAAAGCACCTAGAATGTAGCTTGTCTAATAGCCATAGAGCCACTTCGTTATGCAAATTCCTGCCTGGCTCATCATGTGCTGTGGACCCATTCAGATTAGAATTTGGGTACGCTCTGATGACTACTAGGGTGGTCCAGCAGAAGACACTGTAACGTCTTGATTGACGGCGGAGATACTTATGAACTTTTGTCATTTCTGTTTGACGGCAAACAATGGTCTCGAACCTGGGAGTTAACGAATTCACTACCGTTGACCTTTTTCTATCCGAGTTCACTCCGGCTCTTGGAAAGGTTCACAACGAGTTTCCCAAGATTATAAGTGTCAGAATTTGAAATTCATTCATGGAAGGCTGGAGAGGCTTCAAAGTGAACTTTGGGTTGTTGGTGACCAAAACTGATGTTATTTGCAACTCTGAATGCGTCTTTGTCTGCTGCCAGTTCTTCAAGTCCGTGGTCACCCAGTAAAAGATATAATTCTGGTCCTGCTCCTTGAGTCTGAAGTTGCTCAACCAAAAAGATAAGTTGTTCAGCATCTGCATTTAGTGTGCAACTTGGAAACTATGTAGCTGCTTAGTTTGATGATTTGCGTACGAAAGAAAAGAAAAGTGGTTTATCACACGTGACCTAGATGCTTAGAAAGGAAACATGAGCTCCGTAAGAGGGAAATATGGACTGTTTGTTCATATGGTAGGGGCGTATTTAGGGGAGACAAGGGGGCCCGGGCCTCCAATACCTGAACTACTGAAGTCTTGTTTTTGCTCCTTTCTTATTGCACAAACTTCTATTGGACTCTTGAGCCCTCTCGATAGAATCCTGGCTAGACCTTGGCAGTTACAGTTCTGTCTATCAAAAAACTTCTTAAAAAATTGTTCTAAATTTCCAATACGAGAAATTCATCTTTGTACCCCTTATAAATTGCATTCTCACTTTTTCCCACCAATATATTCACCATCACTCCAAGGTTTACCGTAAAAACTCGCTTCGTAATCAGGTTGGCAATTGTAATTCAAAACTCAATGCTAATCGATCTGCACAATCCTACATATTACCAATGTATGTCTCCAATTAACATACGTCTATGTATAGTAATTGCTCGTGATAGATAGATGTGGCAATCGCGATACCTAATGAGATATCAATGCCAATTATTCCGAAATAATCGCCGAGTTCAAACATACATAGAGGAAAAAAAAATGGTAACTCGGTTACTGAGAACCGAATGGGAGCCAAAGCAAACTGCTCCAAATAAGTCGGGTCTGGCTAACCGCAATTGTGGTCAAAGTTACCAAAATGTTCGTTTTGGCCCCGGGGGTTAATGACCTTTGACCAAAAACCAAATTTGCAAGGCCCACCAGATAGGGTTATCAGTTATCACAGACGCGTAGACTGCACAGTCGTGCACCACAGGCCTGCACAGTCCTGCAGCCTGCACCACAGGCCTGCATAGGATCAAACATTAAAATACAACAGTTGAAAAATTAACCAGAACCTACACATCTAATGATAAAGCTAGGAATAACTCATTACAAGTGAAACTAATTGAGCTTTAGGGAAAACTACCCCTATAACTTTCCCCATTAAAATTGATACAGAGAGCTACCCCTTCTACACCTCTTAATGATACAGCTGTCCATGGGACTTAAACATGTAGTGAAATATCAATAGACGACTAATAAAGCTCCATGTAGTGAGAGTTAAATAGACTAAAAATACTGTAATGGGACTTACTAGTCCTAGGTGCGAACTGATAAAATAGAATACATGAGCATACTTATTTTATAGCAACTCTCTAGGCTCAGCCAAATTGGCAGAAAATTTTGTTCATTTGGGGAATTTTTAGTCCTATTTGGGCATGATAAACAAAGAACATTCTATTTTATTCCTTTTGATCAGGATTAGCTGAATAAATAAAAGAAGTAGGTATGAAAAGTTATAAATTCTCGTAATAAAAGACGTCAAACATACATTTCCATCACGAATTCTCCATTGATAACACGATTTGTAGGTATGTAATCAGAAGCTCAGCCACTTGCGCAATACCATGTAACACCAAACTGTACTTGTTACTGATTAACGGAAACCTCCTGGTTTAACTCTATTGTTCTGGGTGGGGCCAAGGTAAGAGATAAGTATGGGCGAATATCCGTGTCCAAGCTCATATGGTTTTTAATCCACCTGTTATCCTTGCTGCGAAAATTAAACAAGTGACATCGGAGACTCCCAACAAGATGTGTGTCATGTGTTACAATTTTGCAACATGTGATTACAATGTACATAAACACAAACAGGTATCTACTGCTCCATAAATCCACAATATGTACCTATGTACCTACGGACGATTCATTTACCAGTGCACTTTAAAACTCGTAAAGACCTTCTGCGGTGTCGCATATTGTATTTCTCTTCTGCTTTGACGTTTTTAATAATATCTTCTTTCTTCGTTCCATGTCTATCTTTTCTAATATCCTTTACTAACCTATAATCTATATGCTTATCCTTCTCCCCCTTCTTTTACCCGTATTACATTCTGCATAGTCTATTTTTATCTTCCTTCGTGTCTCTCTCTCCCTCTCCCTTCCAGTTGGTTCCGTTTTGGATATCTTGATGCATAAAACATATTTGTTTTCAAATTCTTTATCTCCTCATATTTCCTTCATTCTCTACACACGTCACGTTTTATTATCTTCCTTGTTCTCCTTACTTTGTTTATGGCCACCTCTAAGTTGTTTTCCATGATGGAGTGTATTTTATTCCCATTTGCATGTGAGTGAGTAAGTAAGTAATAATAATAATATTACCCATACAGCACAAAAATTGGAATGGGATGTATTACAGTTTGAATGATCCTACTGTATTAGATATGTGGAAAAACAATTTGTTATACTCGTATCTCTCTCCCTTCCCATACTCCTATTTCCTTTTTAGACTTTGGGATATCTTCATTCACATTCCTTTCTTCTATTTTATCTTCTTTCTACATATTATATTCCATGTCTCTCCCTTCTTTAATATCATTAGTCAGCGTCTAGTCTATATGCTTCTCCCTCTATCTCCTCTCTTACCTAGTCTATCACTATGTAATGTCTTCATTTATCGTCATATTTCTCCCTTCAACTTTGACGTTTTTAATATCTTTTTTCTACATTATATTATGTCTATCCTTTCTAATATCATATAGGTACTAACTTATATCCTTATCCTTCTCTTCCCATCTTGCACCCGTATTACATTCTGCAAAGTCTATTTTTATCTTCTTTCGTGTCTCTCTCTCCCTCTCTCTTCCAGTTGGTTCCGTTTTGGATATCTTGATGCATAAAACATATTCATTTTCAGATTCTTTATCTCCTCATATTTCCTTCATTCTCTACACACGTCACGTTTTATTATCTTCCTTGTGCTCCTTACTTTGTTTATGGCCACCTCTTCCATGAGATGTTCTAAGTTGTTTTCCATGATAGAGTGTATTTTATTCCCATTTGCATGTAAGTGTGTTTTCCCCCTCGAGGTGTGTTTTTATATCCATTTTCCCCCTTTTCAATGTCTTCAAGATTTGCTTTCTTGTTTATATTGCTTCTTTTCAGTCCATATTAACCATTGGCATTGGGTACTTGTGTAGTTCCATGACGATGTGCTTCAGCATCACATTCTGTTTCTTGCATAGCACATAGCATACACAGAGTCAAATTCCAGGCGATCATACAATTCTTGTAATGCTATGAAAGGTCTTGCAAGTGGGTATTCAATTTTGCTCTTCCTGTTTCTTGTTCTGTAGTTTTTACATACAACCAGTTGGTATTTTTCTGGGGAAGGGGCTATTAAATATTAACCCCTTTTATGATAAAAAAAAATCACTATCAAAATACATATTATATCCATTTCATGTCCAAATAAAAAATACAATTCTATCAAAATATATTTATTTTTTCCTTTAGAAATAACTGGCATACGTATCTCAATCTTAATCACTTCTATCTTGAAGAGGCTTTCAGCGAAAACTAGATAAACGTGAAACGTGAAATTGGAAAATAGGGCAGTGGAAACTAGGAATTGGAACGGAGGAAAAAAACAAACGAGTGACGCATTCTAGCGTGGAAACTGAAAAGCTGAAAACTATCAATAAATCTAGACTGTTTTCCCGACACAATGTAGTCATGCTAGGGGCGTAGCAACTTCTGAGTTCTGACGGATGATGTTTTTACTTAATTTCAAAATATCGCCTATACCTATTCCTTTAACTTCAGATCTACATAGTCAATACCTTAAAGGTAATTAGGAGATGGAAATTCTGCAGAGTGCATTCAAAATAATAAATTTATGCCGCTGCAGTTCCCGCCTGGTTTGGCGAATTTCATGATCGTGCATTGATTTAATTAAAGTTGTTTTTCCCAAGTCAAGTAGAAATGTGATTATGTACAGGGTTTATTCGCGACCTAGAAAAACTGGAAAACCTGGAAAAGTCATGGAATCTGAAAATCGGCCAAAAAGTCATGGAAAATCGTAAAAATTTAAAGAAAACCTGGAAAGTCATGGAATTTGCCACCCGGTCAAAAATTAAAAATGTTCAAATTAAATATCAAGTTTTTTCCGAAAAACGGCCTGCGGCGCATTCCTCCTCTTATTCCTTGACGTTCTGCATATTACATATTTTATTTAAATGAACGGGTAATCTTACTGATTTTCAAGCATCTCCGCCCCCTAAATTTCTGGAAAACTCATGGAAATTTTCTGCAGAAGTCATGGAATTCCACTCCGGGAAAAGCGTATTATAAACCCTGATGTAACCTGAAACAAAGATGCACCATTATTTTAATTTTTTCACTTCTCTGGAGTCCGACTATTAGTTGAAATCTTCTCTAAAGTCCAAAGTGAAATTCGCTTCCAACTTTGTTGAATATTGACCCAACCAATTTCAGTATGTCTGTCCTCGATTTCCTACTCACAATACTTAAGAAGGCTTTAACCAATTTTGAATAATTTTCAGGGTATATGTCGTTTGGTGTTTTTTATTTGTTTTTAATCAGTAACGGATATGTATAACCTAGGTGTCTATAATAAATGATAATAATGACATAGTATCTAGAATTTTATAGACGACTAATTAATGCAATGGCATCGGCATAACGATAGGAGCTAGTGATATTGTGACCTAATAGATCTGATAATATGTACGTAATATAGCGATATGTACAAGTACATGATACCGTGTCACAGTCACACACTTGACGACAGGTAGGAAACAACAATAACAACACCTATCCGTAATCAGAATAATATGAGTCATCATATGCCGGCTCACAAAGTGTGTTTGTGAATATTAGGTTCATAATCAGATAATGATTTACCTACCTACCTGTCCTGAGTGAAACACAAACAATGAGATCAGTAGACTTGACATGCTTGCTTTTCAAAGGGTAGGAAAATGACATTCCCGATATTCAAAACAGTGACATATTGCTTTTATTTTATCCGATGCGATGGCCCTACCACCCTACCAGTGATCAGTTTTCCGAAAAGAAATGCACCTACATATACTGTATTAACAACTTGTTAATTTGTTAAGTGAGTTAAGTCCTAACAACTTAAAAAAGTTTCCTTCTTTGGTTAGCTCTAGCATCAGTAAATTTGTATTATCTGGTCCAATCAGTTCATGAAATCTCTACCACGCTGCATTGTGGGAATCCGCGCTTTGCATGTTTACTACTTTTCAAAATAACGTATTTTAGTCTCAATAGCTCTAGTACGCATGCGCAGCTGAGTATAACTTGTTCGTTGAGAAGTTGTATATTGTTAGCATGCTCTCAACGTTATTAAATTCGTCATCAAATGTAACCGAAATTGTAGACCTCTTCAGTGTTCTGTTTTAATAATGACTCTTAAAGGTATTTTTGTGACATACGAGTATTTTCATTACTTTTCGAATCATTTGTTGAACCAATTTCGTTTTTATTTTATAAGATTACTTTTTTAGTAATTTCTTCGACGTAATTTCAAAGATCGAAGAAACGTAATAGGTATCGTTCAAGGCCTAAGGGTTTGGTCTTATGAGCTACCTCCGCGACCAAACATTTCCTTTTTTGAAAACTGGATCTATTTATCTATAATCTATATCATCTGTGTTCGATATTCATCGGTTTTGTCGCTACGTTTTTCTAGAGCTAGCCATCTGACCATATGCCCACATTTGTATTTGTTCAACAGACCATAACTTGTTGGTCATTTTCAGTGAAGATTATTTAACGTTTCAACTTCAAGTGGATCAGAAGCTTTAGTTACATCAAAAATCTTCTGATTTTCTATCCGAAATTTCTAGGTGTTGTGGTTCTGGAGATAGAGCGATCAGTGTGTGAACTATGAAATGTGAACTGTGAATGAGTGAATGGATTTTGTTCTTATAATATAAGATTTACTTATCTGAGTTACCTGAACGATTCCTTTTCTGTGAGAAAAATCAGTCAAATACAATCCATAGTGTATACGGTATAGTGTGCTTAATATGTGACGACGTGACGTGTGTCAATGGCTCCATGTACTTAGCCTCTCGCACCTCTTTCGGTTCAAGGTCTTGCAGAGCTTTAATGGTAACAAAGATTTTATCAGCAAACTACTCGAGCACGAAGTAGAAGTCATAATGGAAGAAAAGACGTATGCCAATCTTCTATCCGAAAAAAAAAAAAACACTCTGGGCACATGTTCACTTGTCGGGCAAGAAATTCTGCCTGACATAAATTTTGCCAATGAGATTTTCATGAACTATGCTAGGTAACTTGTTTCTTGTTCTCTATGGGAGCATCTTGAACTTGAATCTCGTGGTTTCGACATTTTACTATCAGACTTACCTACATATTCCTTAATGAGCTCACATGATTTACAGACCAAAACCAATTCCCAACAGATGGAATTTTCATTCGACTTACCCGAGTGTGATTGGTAAGTTGTTGAACCTGCAGAACCAGGTTCAGTAATGAGCTACCAAGTCACCCGATAGTTCTTTGGTCATGAAGAAATTTTGTGGTTTATGTATGTCAGTAGCATATGTCATATCAGAATTAAATCAATGTTGACTAATGAAAAGGAAAATCAGGTGATACCCGTAACCCACATATTTGTTTTGATCTACCTCAAGGAGATATTGAAACTACGAGATGATCGTCTAAACAAGTTGATTCTAAAGATCTTGATCGAAGAAGATATTAGAATCTTCAGGTATCTCACGTACTTTCTAATTCGAATAGCAGACGGATAAATATTAATCCAAACCGCTGTATAATGTATTTCTGAACAGAAACAATCGAGGAGATATACAATATACACGATGCTATGAGAAGAATAGCTGATGTTATCGGTACAAACGAACACAGGAAGGAAGTAGAAAACTGTGCTAACAGTTTGCCAAATGGTTTCCCATCTACCTTGTCTGTCTCTAGATGGAAATACTGGTATCAGTTTCCAGATGGTGTCCTAATCTATACTTTACGTAATTGGAGTGTTCGGAATAGTTTGGATAGAGTTAGCAAAGTGACAATTCAATACTTTAATGGATTACTTACACTGAAAATGAAATTGCTTTTGCTCAACAAATATCGATGAAAACCATTAGAAGGAAAGCTAAATAAGCTCCTTCATAGTTCAGATAGATGAGAAATAAGTTGAAGAAAAGAACGACTTACATAAGCTGGTAATGTCTTCATCGTTGTAGCCTGATAGACAAACGAGGAAATGGGATTCACATGATGACAAAAATGAGTCGCACAAATCCCAGTGTTACTCACCCTAACATGTCCAACCTACTCAGACAATTAGACACCTATGCGTATCAGATCTAGACCAATTTGGTAATCTGGGGAAAAACGCTAGAGGCAATGTGTTGAATATTTATGTTTATGACCAGAACACACACCCACATACATGAACAATATCACACCCAAAAAAGCAAGTGGAAGACTAATTTTCACTACCTACAAGTTCTAAGTCACCAATTAAGTAGGTACCTACCAAGTTTGTTTGACAACGCAACGCCTCAGATTCACTCGTATTTGGTCTAAGTCTCTGAGCTGGAGTATAGGATTTGTTTTCAAACCGGTTTACTGGAAACACAATTTTATTCAAATTTGTGTATTCTGTTCAAGATCAAGTCTGGTTGGATATTTGCCACACGGCTTAAGCTCTCGTTTCCAAGCAGAGAAGCAACGTGAATACTTTATTAAGTAACGATTTTTTGCACTGTTTTATGGCTGAGATTATTTGCCAAGAGACATGGAAAAAAGTATTGACATTTTTTTATGTGAGCAACCGTGAACTTAAGATGAGCTTGGATCGGATCAGTACTCAGTAGAGATATAATTGAATGTCGATTTTTTCCAATTCAAGGTCTGTGGATTGTTTGGTCCGCGTGACTGGTCTTCCAAGTCATATGAAACTTTTGAAGATCACGAGGAATGTAGTTTAGTAAAATTTGAAGACATCACTGTAACTGTTTCTAGTTTTTATTACTTTTTTAATTATTCTAGTATTTTTATTGAGCATATCTTGTGGATGCCGTTATAAACAAGTCAGCTATAGTGGATGCTCCAAGAATTTTTAGATAAATGTATAAAATGTATAATTGACTCGGCCTCATCTTCATAACACAAGTCTCGTCCTTTTTTAACAGACTAGTGAAGCATAGAGAATACCTTTGACCACTGAACCTTTGACATTAACCTCTTCCATTGGATGTCTGCCAATAATGAAGTTCATTATTTGAAGTATTGTTTTTCGATTTGCAAATTCCAACCACATTGCAGATTGGTCAATAGCTCCACCGTGACCATTACACCTTCTACCACTTCAGAAGTTTCGGAACTCGAAATCACTCTCTCTAATATTACTCGGAATGCGTACAGATATATAAATCGGTATTTTTTTCAATTAAAATCCAACCGGAAACTATGTATATAAATCGAGAAGTCAGAAAAGTAATCTCGAATTCACCGAGAGAACGGCTTGTAAATTTGATGGTGAGTCGGTTGTCAAACATAATTATAACCATACAGCGTCAGTCAGTACAGAGATCATTGATGTCATATGGTATTGCGGTTTGGAGGAGCCCTCTGGTAGGCTATATCAATATTAGTGGACACGGTTGAATAACTTACTCACATGTAGACCAGGAGATTACTAGCGTTCTCTTCACATTTGGCCTCAGGGAATGGAGAAACTTTCACCCGTGATCACAATGAGATTTGAATTCTCAGCTTTGGCGAAGATTGAAAAAAATCGTTGTTAAAATTCCTCTGTCACTTGGACTGAACATGTGCTCAATTTGAACGGATGAATGAATCATGTAAAAGCTAAATGTTTCTTGTTTAAGGTTGAATGTTTTATGTAAATCTTTTACATTGTGTTCAGAAGATGGGAACAGGAATGTTCGCAATGTTTGCATTCCTCCATCATGTATGTTTTGTTTTGTATGGCTGACTTCTGAACTGTTTTGTTCGGGATATTGTTGAATAGTTTCAATTTCTAATTTTGTCAAGTTAAAAACCAACAATTTCTCCAGTTTTCTCTATAATAATGATGTGTGATTTCAATACTCACTCGTTATTCTGTATTCATAGTTGGGAATTGGTTTCGTCTTGTTTGTTTAATCCTAACACCTTCCTTGTCTTTTTTCAGTCTTGTTTCATCTTTTTTGCGTGTTTCAAAACACCCCTAGTATAACTAACTTGAACCTCTTTGTTTTAAAATTTAACTCTTTGTTTAACTGATAGCTTTCTTTCCAAAAGACTTGACCGCACTTAACAGCAACTCGGTTAACTCAAATGAACTTTTCCTTACCGTGTCCGGGTCGGTTTAACTACGATAACCATGGTTTTGACGGTCGCCAATAACTCTTTGCCCATGATGGCCGATCTTAACCTCGATAAAACCGCGATACCGGATATCGATCACGGGAACGGTGACTATTGGAATCCGGACAAACATTCGGGTAAGTAGAACTCAGAATAGAATCTTTTGTACATACCTTGAGCTGTGTCCACACCACAAATGGTCGACGGCCGTCGATGGTCAATCGACGAGGTGAATCTATGCTGTTAAGGCAGTGTACGGTTTCAGTCGACGTCGATCGACGCAACGGTCGTCGACTATGTTTGTACATATCTTACGTAACTTTTTGTACATATCTTATGTAACCTTTCATGTTGAGCTCATGCCACAAGATATATATACTAAAATGGAATAAAAAAATTTAATTCTTGTTTTAGTTCCAGAGTATTACATTTATTTTAGAAATTAGAACATTCTTAGTATGTGTATTGTGTATGTATTTTATCAGATAGCTGTGTCCACACATGGTCGATGGTCAATCGACGAGGTGAATCTATGCTGTTAAGGCAGTGTACGGTTTCAGTCGACGTCGATCGACGCAACGGCCGTCGACTATGTTTGTACATATCTTATGTAACCTTTCATGTTGAGCTCATGCCACAAGATATACTAAAATGGAATAAAAAAATTAATTCTTGTTTTAGTTCCAGAGTATTACATTTATTTTAGAAATTAGAACATTCTTAGTATGTGTATTGTGTATGTATTTTATCAGACTGTCCGATTTTCCATGAATAGTAGTAGGTATAATTATCATCTTCTGCCTGTACGTCACTGCTTTCAGGAGACAAGTGCAATCACGGTTTAATTCAAGTGCAATAATTATATTTGTTCCATTTGTATTTGTTTTGAAATCAATAATGACATCATTATCTCAAGCTCAAGTATATCCCGCGCCAGTATTGATTATACCTGATTTGGTCGTGGCTTGAGTCTTTTTCTTTACGACAATCATTTTAAGATTCGAACCAATCATAACTGCTTTAATTGGTCTGAAATCCCGTAGTTTCATTTGATCCCCCGTATCGTGGATGTGGAAATACGCGAGTTTATTGCCATTTTAGGGGTCATTCTAAATTTTAATACTGCCTGATGTCCTGTCAGGCCCACTACTACTAATCACTATCCAACAATCAGCATTGCGAAGATAAACTGGATCAACCCGCAACATTTCCGCATGACATCCCCCAAAAGATGCCTGTAAGACCATCTGACAGACCGTGGTCTCAGAAATAAGTCTTCCATGTCATAACCTGCCTCGGCGGCGTAGTGGTCAAGACGCTCGCCTGGTAATCAGGAGGGCGTGGGTTCGATCCCAGGTATGGAATTTTATCCTCATTTATTTGAGAATTTGACCACGTAATAATGGAGCTCTAAGGGTTAGGTGGTAGAGAACGCCTAAGGCATCTCTAGATGGAAATACTGGTATCAGTTTCCAAATGGTGTGTGTCCTAATCTATACTTTACGTAATTGGAGTGTTCGGAATAGTTTGGATAGAGTTAGTAAAGTGACAATCCAATACTTTAATGGATTACTTACACTGAAAATGAAATTGCTTTTGCTCAACAAATATCGATGAAAACCATTAGAAGGAAAGCTAAATACAATCTGAAACTATTTAACGTGACTGTTCCCGTTTTGAAAGGAGTTAATTTGTTTGAACTTAACTCCGTTTTACACATGGCCTTCCTCTATTCTCAATCTGTGGAGTTGCAGGGATTTTGATATGGGAAGATTGGGCTACAAATACTATGCTCCAACCTCTAACACAAGTTACAGAGGGACTGCATGTTTGTTACCGTTCTAAATTTCCCTCCAACCAATGTGGTAATGCCTCACTTTGTACATCCTGCTGCTTTGCGTTCAATCCAAGAACCTTTGCCACAGTAAATCTGCTGTTCTCTACTGCCGTTGTAGCCTGAGAGACAAACGAGATCATTTAAAAGAAAGTCACACGATTGACTGATATAACTTTGCTTTGTTGCTTTTGTTATATTTTGTATAGGACGGACAGATGTAATACTCGAACCATTGATGTTGTAGGTATATCCGGAAATGGGATTCACCATGATGACAAAAATGAGTCGCACAAATCCCAATGTTATTCACCCTAACATGTCCAACCTACTCAGACAATTAGACACCTATGCGTATCAGATCTAGACCAATTTGGTAATCTGGGGAAAAACGCTAGAGGCAATGTGTTGAATATGTATGTTTATGACCAGAACACAATCACACCCACATACATGAACAATATCACACCCACAAAAGCAATTGGAAGACTAATTTTCACTACCAACAAGTTCTAAGTCACCAATTAAGTAGGTACCTACCAAGTTTGTTTGACAACGCAACGCCTCAGATTCACTCGTATTTGGTCTAAAGTCTCTGAGCTGGAGTATAGGATTTGTTTTCAAACCGGTTTACTGGAAACACAATTCAAATTTGTGTATTCTGTTCAAGATCAAGTCTGGTTGGATATTTGCCACATGGCTTAAGCTCTCGTTTCCAAGCAGAGAAGCAACGTGAATACTTTATTAAGTAACGATTTTTTGCACTGTTTTATGGCTGAGATTATTGTGTTAATTATCAAGCGATGACTTCGTTCCAATGACTCCGCAACAATTCCTCGAGTCTGATAATTGTGGAACTAGAAAATGGTCTCCGATATCATCTCGTAGAACTCGTACGACAGTGACATTGCTGAAATATCTTCGACTTCTTGCCATTATTTACGAAACCGAAGAATACAACACAATTTATCAAGCGATGACTTCGTTCCGATGACTCCGCAACAATTCCTCGAGTCTGATAATTGTGGAACTAGAAAATGGTCTCCGATATTATCTCGTAGAACTCGTACGACAGTGACATTGCTGAAATATCTTCGACTTCTTGCCATTATTTACGAAACCGAAGAATACAACACAATTATAAATTTAGTTCCACTTATGTGATGGTCACTGGTGGGTTGATTCTATTGTGACATCTTCAGGTACACGTTCATCTATTTCCAGATCTTCGTGTACACAAGATAATGACTATTCGATATGGTCTTTGATCTTGACTTCTGGACCTGAAGCAGCAGTTGTATTCTTCGTGCACAATGTCTGATTTTCTGGACTGATTCAGTGAGAGTTGTCCTTTTCCCTATGCTTGTCCTATTGCTGTTTTAAAACCTGTGAATCTCTGTTTAAACTTTTGTGTATATTTGTGGCGCTCACTACAACACTCGACACTAAATAAAATCATTGTATTCTTCGTGCACAATGTCTGATTTTCTGGACTGGTCCAGTGAGAGTTGTCCTTTTCCCTATGCTTGTCCTATTGCTGTTTTAAAACCTGTGAATCTCTGTTTAAACTTTTGTGTATATTTGTGGCGCTCACTACAACACTCGACACTGAATAAAATCTTACATAGAAACCCAGGTTCTCATTTCTCCACAATTTCCATCTCTGAAGTATAAATAGCACTTCCAAATTCTTGGCCAGCACCTGAGAGCTATGTCTAACTAAGTCCCTTTACTCCAGCAGTAGGCTACTACTATTATTGTGGTCAAATTCTCAAATTAAATTGAGAATAAAATTCCATACCTCGGCTGGGATTGAACCCACGCCCTCCTGTTTACCAGGCGAGCGCCTTGACCACTAAACCACCGAGGCTTAGTCTGGCTGGGGGAATTTGAACAGAGAGTGTAGACCTGTTTAATCTGGCTAAGGGACTAACAGATAAAATTCCATACCTCGGCTGGGATTGAACCCACGCCCTCCTGTTTACCAGGCGAGCGCCTTGACCACTACACCACCAGGTAAGTGTGTTTTCCCCCTCGAGGCGTGTTTTTATATCCATTTTCCCCCTTTTCAATGTCTTCAATACTTGCTTTCTTATTTATATTGCTTCTTTTCAGTCCATATTAACCATTGGCATTGGGTACTTGGGTAGTTCCATGACGATGTGCATCAGCATCACATTCTATTTCTTGCATAGCACATAGCATACACAGAGTCAAATTCCAGGCGATCATACAATTCTTGTAATGCTATGAAAGGTCTTGCAAGTGGGTATTCAATTTTGCTCTTCCTGTTTCTTGTTCTGTAGTTTTTACATACAACCAGTTGGTATTTTTCTGGGGAAGGGGCTATTAAATATTAACCCCTTTTATGATAAAAAAAAATCACTATCAAAATACATATTATATCCATTTCATGTCCAAATAAAAAATACAATTCTATCAAAATATATTTATTTTTTCCTTTAGAAATAACTGGCATACGTATCTCAATCTTAATCACTTCTATCTTGAAGAGGCTTTCAGCGAAAACTAGATAAACGTGAAACGTGAAATTGGAAAATAGGGCAGTGGAAACTAGGAATTGGAACGGAGGAAAAAAACAAACGAGTGACGCATTCTAGCGTGGAAACTGAAAAGCTGAAAACTATCAATAAATCTAGACTGTTTTCCCGACACAATGTAGTCATGCTAGGGGCGTAGTAACTTCTGAGTTCTGACGGATGATGTTTTTACTTAATTTCAAAATATCGCCTATACCTATTCCTTTAACTTCAGATCTACATAGTCAATACCTTAAAGGTAATTAGGAGATGGAAATTCTGCAGAGTGCATTCAAAATAATAAATTTATGCCGCTGCAGTTCCCGCCTGGTTTGGCGAATTTCATGATCGTGCATTGATTTAATTAAAGTTGTTTTTCCCAAGTCAAGTAGAAATGTGATTATGTACAGGGTTTATTCGCGACCTAGAAAAACTGGAAAACCTGGAAAAGTCATGGAATCTGAAAATCGGCCAAAAAGTCATGGAAAATCGTAAAAATTTAAAGAAAACCTGGAAAGTCATGGAATTTGCCACCCGGTCAAAAATTAAAAATGTTCAAATTAAATATCAAGTTTTTTCCGAAAAACGGCCTGCGGCGCATTCCTCCTCTTATTCCTTGACGTTCTGCATATTACATATTTTATTTAAATGAACGGGTAATCTTACTGATTTTCAAGCATCTCCGCCCCCTAAATTTCTGGAAAACTCATGGAAATTTTCTGCAGAAGTCATGGAATTCCACTCCGGGAAAAGCGTATTATAAACCCTGATGTAACCTGAAACAAAGATGCACCATTATTTTAATTTTTTCACTTCTCTGGAGTCCGACTATTAGTTGAAATCTTCTCTAAAGTCCAAAGTGAAATTCGCTTCCAACTTTGTTGAATATTGACCCAACCAATTTCAGTATGTCTGTCCTCGATTTCCTACTCACAATACTTAAGAAGGCTTTAACCAATTTTGAATAATTTTCAGGGTATATGTCGTTTGGTGTTTTTTATTTGTTTTTAATCAGTAACGGATATGTATAACCTAGGTGTCTATAATAAATGATAATAATGACATAGTATCTAGAATTTTATAGACGACTAATTAATGCAATGGCATCGGCATAACGATAGGAGCTAGTGATATTGTGACCTAATAGATCTGATAATATGTACGTAATATAGCGATATGTACAAGTACATGATACCGTGTCACAGTCACACACTTGACGACAGGTAGGAAACAACAATAACAACACCTATCCGTAATCAGAATAATATGAGTCATCATATGCCGGCTCACAAAGTGTGTTTGTGAATATTAGGTTCATAATCAGATAATGATTTACCTACCTACCTGTCCTGAGTGAAACACAAACAATGAGATCAGTAGACTTGACATGCTTGCTTTTCAAAGGGTAGGAAAATGACATTCCCGATCAGTACAGAGATCATTGATGTCATATGGTATTGCGGTTTGGAGGAGCCCTCTGGTAGGCTATATCAATATTAGTGGACACGGTTGATTGAAAGCCTTGTGTCAAGGTATGCATTTTACCCCATATCGACCTGACAATACGTTCATTCATATCTTCGACAGCTCTATTACTAATGTACGTATCTCTCTCCCTTCCCATACTCTTATTTCGTTTCCACTATTGGGATATCTTCATTCACATTCCTTTCTTCTACTTTGACCTGTTGGATAATATGTATCTTCTTTCTACGTTATATTCCATGTCTATCATTTCTAATATGTATCATTATACAGCCTAACAACAACGGCCTATAATCCTTCAGCTGGTCCTTCTTTCCCCTCTTGTACACGTCTCGTCTTTTACTTAGTCTATCACTAATATCTTCATTTTTAGTCCGTCCTTCCTTTATTATTATATACTAATAATAAAAGGTATAGTGGACGGACTATTGTATTCGCTTCGGTGTCGTCTGTCGGTCGGTCGGTCGGTCTGTTCCCATAGAAGTACGAGTATTCTAAATTTTAATACTGCCTGATGTCCTGTCAGGCCCACTACTAATCACTATCCAACAATTAGCATTGCAAAGATAGACTGGATCAACCCGCAACATTTCCGCATGACATCCCCCAAAAGATGCCTGTAAGACCATCTGACAGACCGTGGTCTCAGAAATAGTCTTCCATGTCATATCGTCTTAACGTGTGTGACAGAAAAATCTTGAGCTTTTTCCACCACACACGTTACAAGACGGTACGACAGACCTAGGTCTGTGAGAACGCGGTCTGCCAGTGAGCGTGAGTGGCAGAAAACTTGGTGGAATCGGGGACGCAGGAACCAAAGAGTTCCCAAAGTTCACAGTGGTACCTGAAACATCAGAACAACCGACAGTTTCAAGTTTTCAGCAATCAGTACTATCACCTATCACTGGCTATTCAGTTCAGTCGAGATTAGTAAGCATACCGCGACACAACCTACGTTATTCGTGCGCGATATTTCGAGTATTTTGTTTGTAACCGTCTTGTCGGTACGTTCATCCTCGTTCGATAATTCTTTTTAGAAAACATTCAAAAGTAGTTTTTTGAGTTTCGCGAGATTTCGCCCCTTGTTCTAAAATTAAAATATATTTCTTTAAAATGTTGAATTTTAAACAGTTTCTATTTTTGTAAAGTTTACAAAAGATACCTTACTCCCGTGTAAATTTATGATTAAATTTAATCTTTGTTCAATAATTTTATTGTTCTATAGTTAATTTAATTAAATAACTTTAACTATTCACATAATTTAACTGTGTACGTAATAATCTAATGAATAAATAGGTATAACCAATTTATTAAAACCCTTACAAGGTATAATACTGTAACTCAGTAAATAGATTTTATTTAATTTATCTGTAAGTTACTTTTGTCATTATCCATTAGATTAATTAGCTACTTCGAAAGCCTCATTTCTTGTTTCTTTGTGTAAGTGATGTTTTCAGTTTGTTTGAAGTGTTCTTTGTTCAAGTGCCTGTCTATGATGTAATGAAATACCTGTTGGGAAACACAGAACCAACTTGAGTGTTGAAGCTTCAAATTTCAGTTCCTCAGAAGAAACCCAACCAAAGGATCGTGTTTTGGATATACTGGTGGATAGCCATTACTGCTAATCCTCTGAGGGGTTCTGACAAGCTGTGGGGACCTATGACCTTCAGCTAATATCCTCGTGTAAGATCCTGGACAATATCATGTCCGATCTTTTGGGATAAAATAATCCTAGATTTCCTTATATCGTGTTGTGGTTCTAGGAGCGATCTTGTTGGTTTCCTTGATTGGATTGTTTTCATTGGAGTGTGGAATTGTCCAACAAAGATTTGCAACAAATCCAAGCAGGAAAAACAACTCTTTAAAATTCATGTCACTTGACAACAGTGTTAGGTTTCATAATTCCGCTAGATTGCATCTTCATTATGACAAGGTTGGTAAACCATCAGAAACTTCTCACAGACTTTCCTTCATTCTCTCATGGTCTTTTCTTGAACCGAGAAAAACCGCACACAACAGCACCAAATTGATCCTGCAGATTCAATCAATCTTGTCAATTCCAATTCAATTCTTCGATTGATCCAATCGATTCTGTCAATTGAATTTTCTGCTTGGTAACTGACGTAATGATGTGATAACATTGAAATATGAAGACGTGTCCTGTCTATTAGACCATTATTCCCAGTTATGATGATGAGACGGAGACGGTTTATTTGAAATATCTATTGTACTGACAAGATATCAATAGGCAACCCATTGAACCCACTAATGGGATACATACTGAGCATATGGAAGATAGAGAGCCCCTAGGTCACTGACCCTGACCTTACCTGATGAAAATGTGGCGGAGATGACAAGATACCGGGAGAACTATTTATGGAAATTATGGTTTTTGGTAGTAGAAACTAAAGACATAAGAATTTTAGAAATTATCTCCCGTTTTGGGCTAGATTCGTATAAGCTTAACCCATCTTTTAGGGCTGTTTGTCCCTAAACCTAAGCATGAAATTGGGCTTTTTGTGTACGGAGAGTTGCTCCCTTTTGGTTTAGCCCAAAAGGGAGCAACTCTCCGACAACAAAAAGCCCAATTTATGTTTATGACCAGAACACACACCCACATACATGAACAATATCACACCCAAAAAAGCAAGTGGAAGACTAATTTTCACTACCTACAAGTTCTAAGTCACCAATTAAGTAGGTACCTACCAAGTTTGTTTGACAACGCAACGCCTCAGATTCACTCGTATTTGGTCTAAGTCTCTGAGCTGGAGTATAGGATTTGTTTTCAAACCGGTTTACTGGAAACACAATTTTATTCAAATTTGTGTATTCTGTTCAAGATCAAGTCTGGTTGGATATTTGCCACACGGCTTAAGCTCTCGTTTCCAAGCAGAGAAGCAACGTGAATACTTTATTAAGTAACGATTTTTTGCACTGTTTTATGGCTGAGATTATTTGCCAAGAGACATGGAAAAAAGTATTGACATTTTTTTATGTGAGCAACCGTGAACTTAAGATGAGCTTGGATCGGATCAGTACTCAGTAGAGATATAATTGAATGTCGATTTTTTCCAATTCAAGGTCTGTGGATTGTTTGGTCCGCGTGACTGGTCTTCCAAGTCATATGAAACTTTTGAAGATCACGAGGAATGTAGTTTAGTAAAATTTGAAGACATCACTGTAACTGTTTCTAGTTTTTAATTATTCTAGTATTTTTATTGAGCATATCTTGTGGATGCCGTTATAAACAAGTCAGCTATAGTGGATGCTCCAAGAATTTTTAGATAAATGTATAAAATGTATAATTGACTCGGCCTCATCTTCATAACACAAGTCTCGTCCTTTTTTAACAGACTAGTGAAGCATAGAGAATACCTTTGACCACTGAACCTTTGACATTAACCTCTTCCATTGGTTGTCTGCCAATAATGAAGTTCATTATTTGAAGTATTGTTTTTCGATTTGCAAATTCCAACCACATTGCAGATTGGTCAATAGCTCCACCGTGACCATTACACCTTCTACCACTTCAGAAGTTCACTCGAAATCACTCTCTCTAATATTACTCGGAATGCGTACAAAGAGATATATAAATCGGTATTTTTTCAATTAAAGTCCAACCGGAAACTATGTATAATTGTATATAAATCGAGAAGTCAGAAAAGTAATCTCGAATTCACCGAGAGAACGGCTTGTAAATTTGATGGTGAGTCGGTTGTCAAACATTTACTTTTTTAATTATTCTAGTATTTTTATTGAGCATATCTTGTGGATGCCGTTATAAACAAGTCAGCTATAGTGAATGCTCCAAGAATTTTTAGATAAATGTATAAAATGTATAATATTGACTCGGCCTCATCTTCATATCATAACACAAGTCTCGTCATTTTTTAACAGACTAGTGAAGCATAGAGAATACCTTTGACCACTGAACCTTTGACATTAACCTCTTCCATTGGATGTCTGCCAATAATGAAGTTCATTATTTGAAGTATTGTTTTTCGATTTGCAAATTCCAACCACATTGCAGATTGGTCAATAGCTCCACCGTGACCATTACACCTTCTACCACTTCAGAAGTTTCGGAACTCGAAATCACTCTCTCTAATATTACTCGGAATGCGTACAGATATATAAATCGGTATTTTTTTCAATTAAAATCCAACCGGAAACTATGTATATAAATCGAGAAGTCAGAAAAGTAATCTCGAATTCACCGAGAGAACGGCTTGTAAATTTGATGGTGAGTCGGTTGTCAAACATAATTATAACCATACAGCGTCAGTACAGAGATCATTGATGTCATATGGTATTGCGGTTTGGAGGAGCCCTCTGGTAGGCTATATCAATATTAGTGGACACGGTTGAATAACTTACTCACATGTAGACCAGGAGATTACTAGCGTTCTCTTCACATTTGGCCTCAGGGAATGGAGAAACTTTCACCCGTGATCACAATGAGATTTGAATTCTCAGCTTTGGCGAAGATTGAAAAAAATCGTTGTTAAAATTCCTCTGTCACTTGGACTGAACATGTGCTCAATTTGAACGGATGAATGAATCATGTAAAAGCTAAATGTTTCTTGTTTAAGGTTGAATGTTTTATGTAAATCTTTTACATTGTGTTCAGAAGATGGGAACAGGAATGTTCGCAATGTTTGCATTCCTCCATCATGTATGTTTTGTTTTGTATGGCTGACTTCTGAACTGTTTTGTTCGGGATATTGTTGAATAGTTTCAATTTCTAATTTTGTCAAGTTAAAAACCAACAATTTCTCCAGTTTTCTCTATAATAATGATGTGTGATTTCAATACTCACTCGTTATTCTGTATTCATAGTTGGGAATTGGTTTCGTCTTGTTTGTTTAATCCTAACACCTTCCTTGTCTTTTTTCAGTCTTGTTTCATCTTTTTTGCGTGTTTCAAAACACCACCTGTCTATTAGACCATTATTCCCAGTTATGATGAGACGGAGACGGTTTATTTGAAATATCTGTTGTACTGACAAGATATCAATAGGCAACCCACTAATGGGATACATACTGAGCATATGGAAGATAGAGAGCCCCTAGGTCACTGACCCTGACCTTACCTGATGAAAATGTGGCGGAGATGACAAGACACTGGGACAACTATTTATGGAAATTATGGTTTTTGGTAGTAGAAACCAAAGACATGAGAATTTTAGAAATTATCTCCCATTTTGGGCTAGATTCGTATAAGCTTAACCCATCTTTTAGGGCTGTTTGTCCCTACACCTAAGCATGAAATTGGGCTTTTTGTGTACGGAGAGTTGCTTCCTTTTGGGCTAAACATAAATAAATGGGTTATTTTCGATACTTTTTACACCCACCCTATAGAAATATTAGATGTTCTCAGGATTTTCTAGAAGAAATCAAATAACTGGGCGTAAACTTCAAGATCAGAGGTACTCGAAGTGTTGAACTTGATAGAAAAGATATTTAGGTGTGTCTATTTGTTTCATGTTACAATGATGTAACTTGTAACCTCATCTCACTCTGTAATTCTCAGTTTTGTCCAATTTACAAGCTTAGATTACTACTTGTAACATTAACCATCTACACATGAATCTAGACATTCCTATATGGATTAGTTTTTGTCCAACAGAACATGGTCTTACAACATATGATTAGTAAATGTCACAAAGTAGATAGAAGCACTTAACGAACTTTGGAAGCGGAAGATTGATGTGAACCAGATTTACATGCTTAGATTACTACTTGTAACATTAACCATCTACACATGAATCTAGACATTCCTATATGGATTAGTTTTTGTCCAACATACATGGTCTTACAACATATGATTAGTAAATGTCACAAAGTAGATAGAAGCACTTAACGAACTTTGGAAGCGGAAGATTGATGTGAACCAAAATCCAATTTACTAAAAATTTGTTTTGGTGAAGTTATTTAAACTGTTTGAACAATTTTTGCTGAAAAAAATTGAAACGTCAACATTTGCTAGCTCTTGTTCACATTGCAGATTGATTGAACACCGAAAAAGTTATTTTAGAATTGAACTTTTTAAAATTTGTTCTTTAAAGTTGTTGGACACACGGAAAGTTAATGGCCATAATGTTGTTTTTTTAACGACTTGGGAGAATGCATTCACCTTGAGGCAAGGGTAGTTAGTGCAGTTACTATAACTTATTAGAGAATACTTTTCCTTTCAAATTGCAGATTACAATGAGCTCTTTATGTTGAAACCCATAGGCTGTTCCAATGTTCCATCCATGATCATGTTGCTCAAGATTAAACTTTTGTTCACTATATACACTGCGGATGTGTAACTTTCAATGGTTAAACAGCTTTCAGGTAGTTATAAAGATATCAGATATATAATTCAGATATCGATTCCCATCAGATATACGTAATGCTATTGATCAATTAATACATGACACTTAAGTTGCAATTATCGTTGATACGGTTGACGGGCAATTACCAATGAAGTATGAGTACCTACCACTTAGTAGCTAGAACTAGATACCAGCTTACTAATAGCTCGTTTAAAATAGGTTTTAATTGCTTCCAGGGGATTCGCAATTTTTTTATTCCAGTGAAATTCAAACGCAATTTCATATCGTTTAAAAAACGAAATTACCAATTACGAACCAATCTGTTCCCTTCAAATCATGATTCTCTGCAAGTTGTGATTTACACCCATATTTATGAACAAAATGCTGGCTCTTAATTTCGTGCTAAGCATAGTCTCAAGGCATTTGATTGGTCAATTTTGACTTGAGAAATGTGGTACAATATGGGAATGGATTCATCATCAACTGGATTGCCCGGTTTTTTGCAAGCTTGAGAGATGTACGAGTCTGTTCTCGCTGAATGCTCGGAGCTCTGACTAGGTCAAATAGTTCTGCAGCTGAAGCTTCTCTGAAAGTTTAAGGTCGAATTGTACACATAAAGCCCACTCCGAGGCTTGGATGTAGGGGCAAACAGCCCTAAAGGTCAGGTTAAGCTTCTACGAATATTAGGGTCGAATTAATGGTCGAGTCGTGAGGAAATACTCAAGGATACACTTGAGTAGGGATCTAGAATTCATTGTTACTATTGAAAATTCTAGTAATAAACACTTTGCACGTTATTAGTACTTCGATATTGGTAAGCAAGTCCAGTTTAGGTCTAATCACAAGGCACCTCGCATGATTTCTTGCCTGGTGCATATTTCCATTTCCATCAACGTGAGATGTGTTGATTTGATCTAAATACGTCTCCTTGAAAGTTATTTACGTAGCAAACAACTCGATAACCTCCCTTAATCTTATGATGTGAACTTTGGAAATGGCTGTACCCATGACTCCCAGGAGGCAGTCTTGTAGGGCCATGGTCTGCAAAGTTATTCAATACCAGTCTATGGAGAGGTGTTAGGTAATAAACAATAAATTGTCCTCATGTAGATCAACTATTCCGTCCTCATTTAGATCACATCACAGCTTTAAAACTTGAAATTAAGTTAACAAATAAGCCAAGATGGAACCTTAATTGATCACCCTTTGTGTTCACTGACAGAAAATTCGATTTTGTTCAAATTACACACTAAAATTTTCTTCAACATTCAACAATATCCTCGAACCTCCTGACCCTTGGATGGTGAGACCTCGCTGGTTAGAATTTTACCACTGGACGAAACCCTCTTCTCTTTTTCAAGAGTGAATATCAGCTCACAATCTTCAGAAGACTCTGACATTAATCATTGCCATTCAGGTAATCTCAATTTAATTGATAAAGGCGCTGAACTTTAAGTCGTTGTGCGGTTGAATATGATTCAGCAAGTTGAAGCTAAGGTTGCTCTTGATAGATGAATTCAAGATTCAAGTGTAAACTGAACTCTCTTATTTGTTAGGTTTATATTAGACATCCTATGTATTAACATTATTCTTACCGTTTCTATTATTACTGGATACTAGGACTCTTTGCCCATGATGGCCGATCTTAACCTCGATAAAACCGCGATACCGGATATCGATCACGGGAACGGTGACTATTGGAATCCGGACAAACATTCGGGTAAGTAGAACTCAGAATAGAATCTTTTGTACATACCTTGAGCTGTGTCCACACCACAAATGGTCGACGGCCGTCGATGGTCAATCGACGAGGTGAATCTATGCTGTTAAGGCAGTGTACGGTTTCAGTCGACGTCGATCGACGCAACGGTCGTCGACTATGTTTGTACATATCTTACGTAACTTTTTGTACATATCTTATGTAACCTTTCATGTTGAGCTCATGCCACAAGATATATATACTAAAATGGAATAAAAAAATTTAATTCTTGTTTTAGTTCCAGAGTATTACATTTATTTTAGAAATTAGAACATTCTTAGTATGTGTATTGTGTATGTATTTTATCAGACTGTCCGATTTTCCATGAATAGTAGTAGGTATAATTATCATCTTCTGCCTGTACGTCACTGCTTTCAGGAGACAAGTGCAATCACGGTTTAATTCAAGTGCAATAATTATATTTGTTCCATTTGTATTTGTTTTGAAATCAATAATGACATCATTATCTCAAGCTCAAGTATATCCCGCGCCAGTATTGATTATACCTGATTTGGTCGTGGCTTGAGTCTTTTTCTTTACGACAATGATTTCAAGATTCGAACCAATCATAACCGCTTTAATTGGTCTGAAATCCCGTAGTTTCATTTGATCCCCCGTATCGTGGATGTGGAAATACGCGAGTTTATTGCCATTTTAGGGGTCAAATTTTCAACTCGAAAAAAATGTTTCGAAAATGAACTTTCACAAAAAACTCACAACGTTGCTTGTTTGTTTGGGTAATAAATTTGGATTCAAGGTTTTTTGTGTTGTTAAATATAAAATGTACATTGTGTTGACCATTGCAGTCCTCCATTATTATATTATTCCGACTGTTGTGTTCTCTATTGAATTGAATGGAAGCATATTCATATATCACATGAGTCCCAGCAGGGGAATTATGAAATGTTTCATTTAGATTGGTTGATCCCGTTTCATTTAAAAGTTGTGCTTTAGCATCTGAATTGTTCTTACAGGGTTCCTACACACGATTATAGTAGTGGTCTTTTTCTGGACAACAATCGAAGTGTCTATTCCCATCTACTGATGGACAAATTAACCATTTAGATGTTAAAGCAATAAGAGTTCTTTTTAATGACTCTATAGATTACTAGCTGAATTCCGTCGCTTCGCTCCGGAATCCCGCTAGTTCATCCCGAGGCATGGCCAAACTTGTGGAAAAGGCATGGCTCTTATTGGGATGATATCTTGACCGTCACCTGATGGACCTGGAATATCAGGAAAACCTGTTCTGTTCCAACTTAAAACCCATAAGAACCCTCAAATGATGAATACTCGAACAACTGCTCAACAAAAACATCAACAACAGTTGTTACACCAACAACATCCAACAAACCACATAGTATTCCACGTTGTCTGCCAATCAAGATTAAAACTCTCACCAACAACTGCACCAAGAACTGAAATAATAAGTTGCCTTCCAATCGATGTGAATATGAATGTTCTGAAACATGTGCTTTGCGCCATTGCATCAGTCGATAGAACTCATACAAGATCGAGATTGTTTTTATGTAACGATGCTAATTATTATTATTATCACTATCTTACTGACGTATATCAATGACCTGAATCAGAAACTGGATTTTTAAAATGTAACAGAACAAATTCACAGGGTGTCTACCAGACTGGAAAACCGGGAAAACCGGGAAAAGTCAGGGAATTTCATGGAGACTGGAAAAGTCAAGGAAAAGTCAGGGAATTTCACGAAAAAGTGCCAAAAATCGAAAAAAGTCAGGGAATTTTTCAAAGCCTTAAAAAAAGACAAAGAAAGATTTCAATTAAAAAAGTATGCAACCATGAAGGGGCAACATATAATCTCTCAAAAATTTCGCCTCGCGGCGCTGAAATTTTGTCTCTTCATGAAAAAGTTTTGTGAATATTTCAAAGCTTATAAAACGAGAAAAAGACTTTGGTCATTAAAAAAAAAGTATGCAACCTTGAAGGAGCTACTTAAATTTTCTGGAAAAATTTCGCCTGCGGCGCTGTCATTTTGTGTTCTATAGAAATGTATTGGGGGGAATAACTATACTCGTCTTTTACAGTATTTAATTACATAAAAAACTGACACATGAAAGGTTACATACCTACTTACTGAAAAGTTTCTTCTGCGGCCCTGAAGATTACACCTTTGACAAGTCTGCTTCTCTTACTATTTTAGACCAAAATCTTCAAAAAATTCGCCTGCGGCGCCAAACATAGGAAAAAAAGACAAAGCTCCCATTTCTCCTGAGCTTCTAAAAAGGCTGCAAAAGTATGATGAGACACATTAGAGCGAAAAACAAGAGTTCGAATAGAGTCCTCTTTTTTTGTCATTTTCCAAACAAAACAAAAGAACACCTAGGTACCTAGTCTTTTGTCTTTTCTTCCTGACGAAAAAAATAGATAGATAGGTACATGTGAGATCTGAAGAAAAAGAGGGAAAAAAATATGGGAATATATGACGAAAGAGGGAATTTTTGTGTGAATGGAGAATATTCAGTGCATTGACTTCACAAGGGAGGGAGCTTGGGGAGAGATAAAAAAACTAGGTCGCCAATCACTGTAATTATACAGGCGGCTCTGCGGAGTTTTTCTCCTGTCGATTATTTTTATGATAAAAGTAATCTTTCACATACTATTGTGGCGCTCACAACAACACTCAACACTAAATAAAATCTTACATAGAAACCCAGGTTCTCGTTTCTCCACAATTTTCATCTCTGAAGTATAAATAGCACTTCCAAATTCTTGGCCAGCACCTGAGAGCTATGTCTAACTGATGAGTTCCAACAAGAACGAAACGGAATAAAATCTTACATAGAAACCCAGGTTCTCGTTTCTCCACAATTTCCATCTCTGAAGTATAAATAGCACTTCCAAATTCTTGGCCAGCACCTGAGAGCTATGAGCTATGTCTAACTGATGAGTTCCAACAAGAACGAAACGCGTCTTAGGCTGCTCTCAGGTGTTGGCTAAATATTTTAACTTCTTCTCGTATGTATATGTATTTTTTACTCACTGAGTAAAAAATACATATACATACGAGAAGAAGTTTACTCAGTGCTATTTTCGAAATTTCAAACTGAATTCTACATAAACTCTCTCGAGAAATATTAATTTGAATTGACACCGTGTATTAATTAAGGCTGCTCTCAGGTGTTGGCTTAATATTTTAACTTCTTCTCGTATGTATATGTATTTTTTACTCAGTGCTATTTTCGAAATTTCAAACTGAATTCTACATAAACTCTCTCGAGAAATATTAATTTGAATTGACACCGTGTATTAAACTGGAAACACGAGCTTACAGATTTTCCACACATGTAACTTCTTTCCTTCTTCATTATAATTATGTCCTTGCTTTATACTCTTTTATCTCTTCGTAGAAGCTTAATCCATCCTTTAGAGCTATTTTGAGTATGGGAATGAGTTTAATCTCTTGTTTTTTTTTTTACTTTTAAGCATATTTCTAGCAAAATCAATACCGCTCAAATATTGTGCCTGGCAATTCACCATTATCCTTTGTGGTCCATATATTTCACTAATGATTTGGAAAACCGGATTGGAGTACACGGTATGTCACTCGGCACAGATAACCTCTCCGAAGTAATCATGAGTGATGCTGATGACAGACACACGACTGATAATTACTGGAGCACAAGACTTACCAGGCCGGTCAGTATACTGACCAATCTAACCATATAAACAGAATTACAGAACTTGGAGCAGAATCACAGAAGATGGAGTATATAACAGACGATAGTTTCATAACTGGAGAACCGTTATGTCCGACAATGGCCCCATATTCACAGCCCAATGAAAGGAGTGGCTGGGACTTTGAAGAATTTCAAACAGAAATGTGGTAACCGTTATGTCCGACAATGGCCCCATATTCACAGCCCAATGAAAGGAGTGGCTGGGACTTTGAAGAATTTCAAACAGCAATGTGGTACAATATGGGAATGGATTCATCATCAACTGGATTGCCCGGTTTTTTGCAAGCTTGAGTGCTTGAGAGATGTACGAGTCTGTTCACGCTGAATGCTCTGAGCTCTGACTAGGTCAAATAGTTCTGCAGCTGAAGCTTCTCTGAAAGTTTAAGGTCGAATTGTACACAAAAAGTCCACTCCAAGGCTTGGATGTAGGGGCAAACAGCCCTAAAGGTCGGGTTAAGCTTCTACGAATATTAGGGTCGAATTAATGGTCGAGTCGTGAGGAAATACTCAAGGATACACTTGAGTAGGGATCTAGAATTCATTGTTACTATTGGAAATTCTAGTAATGAACACTTTGCACGTTATTAGTACTTGGATATTGGTAAGCAAGTCCAGTTTAGGTCTAATCACAAGGCACCTCGCATGATTTCTTGCCTGGTGCATATTTCCATTTCCATCAACGTGAGATGAGTTGATTTGATCTAAATACGTCTCCTTGAAAGTTATTTACTTAGCAAACAACTCGATAACCTCCCTTAATCTTATGATGTGAACTTTGGAAATGGCTGTACCCATGACTCCCAGGAGGCAGTCTTGTAGGGCCATGGTCTACAAAGTTATTCAATACAAGTCTATGGAGAGGTGTTAGGTAAAAAACAATAAATAATTGTCTTCATGTAGATCAACTATTCCGTCCTCATTTAGATCACATCACAGCTTTAAAACTCGAAATCAAGTTAACAAATAAGCCAAGATGGAACCTTAATTGATCACCCTTTATGTTCACTGACAGAAAATTCGATTTCGTTCAAATTACACACTAAAATTTTCTTCAACATTCAACAATATCCTCGAACCTCCTGACCCTTGGATGGTGAGACCTCGCTGGTTAGAATTTTACCACTGGACGAAACCCTCTTCTCTTTTTCAAGAGTGAATATCAGCTCACAATCTTCAGAAGACTCTGACATTAATCATTGCCATTCAGGTAATCTCAATTTAATTGATAAAGGCGCTGAACTTTAAGTCGTTGTGCGGTTGAATATGATTCAGCAAGTTGAAGCTAAGGTTGCTCTTGATAGATGAATTCAAGATTCAAGTGTAAACTGCTCTCTTGTTCGAGTGTGGAACTGAAATTTCTCTCAAAATGAATGCCTACTGATGTCTACTATAATAACTGATTCATTAGTAGTAACTACAAATTGTTTGTGTTTCAATGAATGAACCACAATTGAAGGTTACTGTGGATTCTGGAGAGCTTTGAATTGAATGAATGAACACTTTGAATTGAAAATAAACGCGTACGCACGTCACTACATTACAAGTGTACCCATTGGTAGAGTCAGTAGAGTGAATCTTGTATGAGCCAAAAAAAATAAAAGTCACTACATTACGAGTGTACCCATTGGTAGAGCCAGAAGAGTGAATCTTCTATGAGCCAAAAAAATAATGATAACAGCATAGAATACATGGGGCCCTTCTCTATTGCCATTAAAGTCAATAAAAAAGACAGTGTCAAAAAGGTTTCATATACGATTTTGGCAACGGTGTCTCCGAGACTTGTTGGCCTTTTTCCAAAAAGCTGACTGCGTTTCTAATATCGAAATTTAATGCTCAAGTTCCTGCAACTATTGCTTACCACATGATCATAGACGTAATTGATATGGACACTAATAAAACAAATGGCAGGTAATCTATAATTTATTGAAGTTTCCTTACAGTGTTGTCAAGTGTAACTCGGAAAACTCTCTTATTTGTTAGGTTTATATTAGACATCCTATGTATTAACATTATTCTTACCGTTTCTATTATTACTGGATACTAGGATACCTAGTATCCAGTAATAATAGAAACGGTAAGAATAATGCTGAACTCTCTTGTTCGAGTGTGGAACTGAAATTTCTCTCAGAATGAATGCCTACTGGTGTCTACTATAATAACTGATTCATTAGTAGTAACTACAAATTGTTTGTGTTTCAATGAATGAACCACAATTGAAGGTTACTGTGGATTCTGGAGAGCTTTGAATTGAATGAATGAACACTTTGAATTGAAAATAAACGCGTACGCACGTCACTACATTACAAGTGTACCCATTGGTAGAGTCAGTAGAGTGAATCTTGTATGAGCCAAAAAAAATAATGGTAACAGCATAGAATACATGGGGCCCTTCTCTTTTGCCAGTAAAGTCAATAAAAAAGACAGTGTCAAAAAGGTTTCATATACGATTTTGGCAACGGTGTCTCCGAGACTTGTTGGCCTTTTTCCAAAAAGCTGACTGCGTTTCTAATATCGAAAGTTAATGCTCAAGTTCCTGCAACTATTGCTTACCACATGATCATAGATATAATTGATATGGACACTAATAAAACAAATGGCAGGTAATCTATAATTTATTGAAGTTTCCTTACAGTGTTGTCAAGTGTAACTCGGAACTTGCTCTACGGCTTATCGTTTACTCGATTACACTCTTGTATTATGACAGAAATGTCTACAAATTAACTTTGCGGTTTCGCCGTGTTGCCACATAATTTATGCATTGATGTCATAATTATGAGTCTTACCTCTCTATTATCTAATTGGATCACAAACCTATCGCTTAGGTTACTTTGTCATTTCTTATTTCTTGTCGTACTTGGTACACTTGCATATTCATTATCTGATTACGCATTACGACATTAATTTTAGAGTATGGTAATAGTTCTGGAGTATTGGAATTCTATTACCTGTTATTAGAATATTTGTTAGTAGGATATCTTTCTATCAAAATAAATGTACCAACTCTTTTACTTCCTCTTTTGTTTACTTTACTTACTAAATGTATTTTACTATTTGTAATCTACGACATTAATTAGAGTATTAGAGTATGGTAATAGTTCTGGAGTATTGGAATTCTATTACCTGTTATTAGAATATTTGTTAGTATGATATCTTTCTATCAAAATAAATGTACCAACTCTTTTACTTCCTCTTTTGTTTACTTTACTTACTAAATGTATTTTACTATTTGTAATTTTGTATAGTACTTCTTCAGGTTGAAGTTGGGATTCTTATTGGGATGATATCTTGACCGTCACCTGATGGACCTGGGATATCAGGAAAACCTTTTCTGTTCCAACTTAAAACCCATAAGAACCCTCAAATGATGAAAACTTGAACAACTGCTCAACAAAAACATCAACAACAGCTTCTGTTGTTACACCAACAACATCCAACAAACCACATAGTATTCCACGTTGTCTGCCAATCAAGATTAAAACTCTCACCAACAACTGCACCAAGAACTGAAATAAATAATAAACCTTATTCCAATCGATATGAATATGAATGTTCTTTAACATGTGCTTTGCGCCATTGCATCAGTCGATAGAACTCATACAAGATTGGGAATGTTTTTATGTAACGATGCTAATTATTATTATCACTATCTTACTGACGTATATCAATGACCTGAATCAGAAACTGGATTTTTAAAATGTAACAGAACAAATTCAGGAGATACGTCGCGTCGTACAACGAATACAATCACAGGCATTACGATTGTGTGTGCAGTATAATATGGGTACGTGTATGTACATTTCTCCTTACAGTTTTTATGTATCCAAAATTTATTGTTATATTTTCCACATTGACATTCTAGAAGTTCGTTATGAAGATTACGTAACTTGTAGTGTAGAGTGCGCAAGTCCGCATCTTCCACAAGTTTCCATCTCGAAAGTTCAAAGTTGAAGTACAATTTCTGAATTAGCTAGCATCTAAGACCTACATACCTAAGTCTAGCCTTTAGTTCTGGTAACAAATGTGTACATGATAGAGGGTGTAATATTGAAAAAGTATGCCCTAAAAAGTGACGGTTTTGATCTGTTCTTGGTGACGATAATGAAGTCGAATGAGATGTAAAAGATGAGTAACTACACATCACACATACTACTAAACACACCACACATACTCGACATATTACTATGAATGGCCAGAAGCGTGCCAACCTTATTAGAATAAAAGCGCACTTTTATTACACTAATGACCAACCTGTCTTACCTGCCTCTATTAGTAACTCAAGTTGATGATTTCTAAGTGGTCTTTGTAACTTTCAGTGTTCACTTTCTTCAATGGAAAAGTTATGTGAGACGTCGTTCATGTCTTTAGGACATCATGTGTATCTTCACTGATTCTCGGAGATAATACTAGAGTTTTAAAGCAGCAAGATCTTCGAATAGGCAATTATGTTCATCTTATAGGTGGTACAAGTCGCCAAATGGTGTTCAGTCCTACACACATAAAGTACTAAATCTTAAATGAGGCCCTAGATTCTGTGATAAAAATCTTAAGGAAAAAATTACACATCAAAATAAGGAGTGGAAGTGACAAACTGTGTGGGTTGTTTTCAAAACCTGAAAGTAAAAGAATGACCTTTTAGAACTGAAATACGAATTTTAGACCATGGATTTGGTTGTTTCTGATGGTTAACGGTTGTAGAAAGTAATAATTAGCCAGCCTAGTTAGCTTAGTTGGTAGTGCGTCTGCCTTGTAAGCGCTAGGCCGCGTACTGATTCTCGGAGATAATACTAGTAGAGTTTTAAAGCAGCAAGATCTTCTAATAGGCAATTATGTTCATCTCATAGGTGGTACAAGTCGCCAAATGGTGTTTAGTCCTACACACATAAAGTACTAAATCTTAAATGAGGCACTAGATTCTGTGATAAAAATCTTGAGGAAAAAATTACAAAATAAGGAGTGCAAGTGACAAACTGTGTGGGTTGTTTTCAAAACCTGAAAGTAAAAGAATGACCAAAACAACCTGAAAGTAAAAGAATGACCTTTTAGAACTGAAATACGAATTTTAAACCATGGATTTGGTTGTTTCTGATGGTTACTTAACGGTTGTAGAAAGTAATAATAATAATAGTGCTTGTTTATACTGCTCGCATAGGACTGAAAAGTCCCTTTACTCCAGCAGTAGGCTACTACTATTATTGTGGTCAAATTCTCAAATATTGAGGATAAAATTCCATACCTCGGCTGGGATTGAACCCACGTCCTCCTGTTTACCAGGCGAGCGCCTTGACCACTACACCACCGAGGCAGGTATGTAAACATTTGCTTGAAACTGTGAGCTGGTGAAACGTCAAATTTTGCCAAAAAATAAAAATAAATAAAGACATCCATGAAAATAATCCGTTTACACATGAGGTTAAGTATTTCATCTGTTGAAGAAGCAACAAGAGATGCCGAAATTTCTAATCTGCCAGATGACACAAATCTCTACCTAGTCAAAATTGACTGTAAAAAAATGACACAAATCTCGTCACTTATTCACGGAATTAGAACCTATACAGTAATACGAATTCATACAGTCGTACTTCTCAGCTGTCCATATTCTAGAAATCTAGATTCTAATATTTGCATTTCTAATCTATTCCATGACAGCATGACATCCCAACATCACTGCTACATAATCCGTGCGAGTTTTATCTTCTAGAAAATAATCCGTTTACACATGAGGTTAGGTATTTCATCTGTTGGAGAAGCAACAAGAGATGCCGAGATTTCTAATCTGCCAGATGACACAAATCTCTACCTAGTCAAAATTGACTGTAAAAAAACGACACAAATCTCGTCACTTATTCACCAAATTAGAACCTATACAGTAATATGAATTCATACAGTCGTACTTCTCAGCTGTCCATATTCTAGAAATCTAGAACGAGAGATATTCTAATATTTGCATTTCTAATCTATTCCATGACAGCATGACATCCCAACATCACTGCTACATAATCCGTGCGAGTTTTATCTTCTACTTCCGCGGATGATATTGTGGTATCGCTTCCTTTTGACCCAAAAACGGAAACAACTGATAGCGCTGTAAACAGTTCACTGGTAACCCGCTGTCGCTGATTGGGGATATTGTTCTTATTATTCTATCTCTCGTACCTCCTTTGATCCGTTTTGAAATTATGAAATATCTATCTCCCTTTGTTACTTAGGATTTTGACATGTGACTTTTGAAATTTTTCTATGGTTCATCCCCTAATTTGTTCTAATTTTTAAAGACAGTTTTGTTTCTCAGTTTTAACAACTGGTAACCCGCTGTCGCTGATTGGGGATATTGTTCTTATTATTCTACCTCTCGTACCTCCTTTGATCCGTTTTGAAATTATGAAATATCTATCTCCCTTTGTTACTTAGAATTTTGACATGTGACTTTTGAAATTTTTCTATGGTTCATCCCCTAATTTGTTCTAATTTTTAAAGACAGTTTTGTTTCTCATTTTTAAATCTGCAACCAAATCCGGATCAAACCCTTGATGCCTCAAACCTACGTGTTTCTAACAGTAATATTTCCGTATTTCAACCAAGTTTCGATAAAAGTTTTATAATGTTTGACATAATATGCATTTAAAAACTTGGGACATTTCGCTTAAGCTAATATTAAAACTATGTGTTTCGAGAATTCAATATCCCCATCTGTCCAATTATAAGTTATGATTATATCTATAACCCCCACCAATTGCTATGAATATTTTAAAACTTGACACCGGCTGAACTTTGGGACAGTCTCCAATGAACTTTTAAGATCTGCAACCAAATCCGGATCAAACCCTGGATGCCTCAAAGCTACGTGTTTCTAACAGTAATATTTCCGTATTTCAACCAAGTTTCGATAAAAGTTTTAAAATGTTTGACGTAATATGCATTTAAAAACTTGGAACATTTCGCTTAAGCTAATGTTAAAACTACATATGTGTTTCGAGAATTCATTGAGTATCCCCATCTGTCCAATTATAAGTTATGAATATATCTATAACCCCCACCAATTGCTATGAATATTTTAAAACTTGACACCGGCTGAACTTTGGGACAGTCTCCAATGAACTTTTAAGCAAAAATGACCAAGGTATCATTTAGATATGAGGAATCTTGAACGTTTTAAAAACCCCATCTCTAATTTATCATCTCATGTGAAAGCAACTTTTGCCTTACATAATATCATTAAAGGTGGTATTTCTGATGAAAAAAGTGATGGACCATCTTGTACCTTTAACAGCATTTTAATGCAATTGATTATTACCTATACCTGATCATTAATTTCAATAAAAATGCTTATTCTTACCTTTGTTACACTCGTATTACTATTGTAGAAGACAAAACGAACCTCTCGTCCTCCTTTCATCAGTCCTTTGGTAGGTGTGATTGTTCGATAGATGTTTTATCCTATTCACTTGCTCTGCCAGTCCTTTGGCGGCCTATGTTTATTAAGCTAAAGTGGTTGTATCCTAGTTTAAATGGCCCAAAGCTCCATTCACTCTGCTACTAAGAAGAGGTTTTGAACCTTTAGTCCTAGATATAGTTAGAGTAGACTGTGGCAAAGATATTGTATATTTTGCTCGGACAAGATCTATAAGACACTTTTTTCCTTCAATGCTTATATTAAACAATCTGAGTTAGAAATGGACCAATGAGATTTGCTTACTCCAAAAGTTACATTTGAACCATCTTCAAAATTTCGATGGATCCTCACTTATTTGATAATTTGACTTACCTAACTAACTTATTTGGTCTGAGATACCTATTTAATCTGAGCTGTCTAAGGCCAGCCATACACGATGAGTTTTATCTCATGAGTTGAACTCATGAGTTGAACTCATGAGTTAAAACCTATCGTGTGTGGGTGTTTTCTATTCAGTTTGAGATACATACCTATTTCGAGTTTTTCGGATACACGATACATTGATGAAATACAAAGTAAAGAAGCTGGTCCCAGCCTTAAGGAGTGTTGACACACCCCCTGATGATGTTCTTCTGCAAAAGTGTGGACAGTGGACCTAAAGGCATTGGTTTCATTTATACATTTTGTTATTGCTTTGGGAACTCTTTTCAATTATTGGCTGCAGATACTGCAGGACAAAAGTCTTGCAAAATAAACATATTGAAAGAGAAACTACCAGAAGTGTAGGACCATTCATATTAGCTCATCTTGGGAGTTTGGGAACCAGGACTGATCAGTACCAAACTCTAAACTAATCATCCGTCAGTTTGGCTATTTGGTTTACTAAGTAGTTACCAATAATAATTTTACATATCCTTATTCATGTCTACTTTGATGTTAGCCTTACTTGTTTACTTTTGGTATTAGTGTTACTAATCCGCCTAAGATACCACCAAGTGGACATTATACAATGTATGCAGACAATTCCCTTTTCTAGATGAGTTACTTTCTATTTGGTATTCAGTATTATCTGTTTTAAGTATTCACAGTTTTTGGTTCTAACTTGTTTACCATTTCCAGTGGTCTCGTTAGAGTTAGACTATAATGTCTATGATTATGTATGATGTATGTTGAACTTGTTTGAGGTAATACATCCTTTCCTGGCTTTTGATTCCAATTAATTATGACAGATTTGGTAATCGGTTCAGTTTGAACCTTTAAATTAATACTCATTGCATCAGCGAAATACATACTTGTCTAGAATTCTCCAGCTATTGCTGTAACAACAGTTTTGAAGAATTCATACAAGATGTTTAAAGTTCACATGAAATTGAAGTTAATTTAAGTAATCATACTCATGGAGATGGATTTGTACAAATTGTTAATTAGTATCTTATTATGTATCAGTAATATCATTGTACTTTATGGCAAAGTTTACCAGGCAAATATTTACCATGGCATGGCATAGAAACAAATATCACGTAATATATTGGCAATAAAGGCATTTTCAAATAGCTCAGTCCCCGATCAAATATTTCGTAATAGCGCGGTCAAACTTTCTTGACTTGGCGGGGCGGAGCGCTACCGCGCTCCTTAATCCGTCCAGATATCATCATGGCGATGGCGGGAGAACACGATTTTGCGTTTAACTTCTTTGCCCTGAACCGTAATGAAACTGAAGTCAGGAGATACGTCGCGTCGTACAACGAATACAATCACAGGCATTACGATTGTGTGTGCAGTATAATATGGGTACGTGTATGTACATTTCTCCTTACAGTTTTCATACATACAAAATTTATTGTTATATTTTCCACATTGACATTCTAGAATTTCGTTATGAAGATTACGTAACTTGTAGTGTAGAGTGCGCAAGTCCGCATCTTCCACAAGTTTCCATCTCGGAAGTTCAAAGTTGAAGTACAATTTCTGAATTAGCTAGCATGTAAGACCTACATACCTAAGTCTAGCCTTTAGTTCTGGTTATTTTATTTATCGTATGGACGTTTTATTTTTTTCAAAGGATATACATAGAATATTTTTTTCAAAGGATATTCAAAGGATATTTAGTTCTGGTAACAAATGTGTACATGATAGAGGGTGTAATATTGAAAAAGTATGCCCTAAAAAGTGACGGTTTTGATCTGTTCTTGATTTTGGCCTGTCAGTCGTTGACTACTAGGGCTTTCCTTTCACTAACGAGGACAGTCATACTAAGTTCCCACAGATTCGCAGAACTTTAATAAACACTAATCCAAGTAAAAGTGGGTAATGCACCAATAATACTTGCAGACAACGCCTATTATTTCAGAAACCAGGAAGACTTGGTTCAATCTCTCACGCACAACTGATTGCCGATTGGGCTCGTGAGGAAATCGAGTCATGGTAAAAAGTTCCCACAGATTCGCAGAACTTCAATAAACACTAATCCAAGTAAAAGTTGGTAATGCACCAATAATACTTACAGACAACGCCTATTATTTCAGAAACCAGGAAGACTTGGTTCAATCTCTCACGCACAACTGATTGCCGATTGGGCTCGTGAGGAAATCTGCCTTCTGTTCTCATTTCAAAAGCCGTGAAGGTCAAATAGTTCAGTCCCCGGTGAAATATTTCGTAATCCGTCCAGATATCATCATGGCGATGGCGGGAGAACACGATTTTGCGTTTAACTTCTTTGCCCTGAACCGTAATGAAACTGAAGTCACGACCAAGCTAGACGTAACAGGCAACTGTACTTTACAGAATTTCGTACTAAAGTTGAACAAGTGGAAAATATTTTATTTGATAAACTCCGGAACTGTTGATAGATTGTCCTCCAAAATACGTACATAAGTGTATCCAGTTTCAAGTTAATCGGGCCGGTAGAAATGGCTCAAAATATGCAAAGTTATTCAATACCAGTCTATGGAGAGGTGTTAGGTAATAAACAATAAATTGTCCTCATGTAGATCAACTATTCCGTCCTCATTTAGATCACATCACAGCTTTAAAACTTGAAATTAAGTTAACAAATAAGCCAAGATGGAACCTTAATTGATCACCCTTTGTGTTCACTGACAGAAAATTCGATTTTGTTCAAATTACACACTAAAATTTTCTTCAACATTCAACAATATCCTCGAACCTCCTGACCCTTGGATGGTGAGACCTCGCTGGTTAGAATACTTTACAGAATTTCGTACTAAAGTTGAACAAGTGGAAAATATGATTTTATTTGATAAACTCTGGAACTGTTGATAGATTGTCCTCCAAAATACGTACATAAGTGTATCCAGTTTCAAGTTAATCGGGCCGGTAGAAATGGCTCAAAATATATTTACAAGATTTGACTCTTATCTCATATGTACAGAGATTTCAAATTAAATAAAACCGTTTAAAAAGGGAATGAGAGTTCCGGAAACACAGGCTTTTAATTAAATCTTGGTTTTCTAGTCTCTTGATATTTCTAAAAGCGTCTTGTGGCCATATGCCACATTTCTTACGCCTTGTATGACTTGTGAAAAGTGAATGAGAGTTCCGGAAACACAAGCTTTGGTCTCACCTAATTAAATCTTGGTTTTCTAGTCTCTTGATATTTCTAAAAGCATCTTGTGGCCATATGCCACATTTCTTACGCCTTGTATGACTTGTATCAAGTTGTATCTGCTTTGTTTATCTGGATATCTGGTATTTCATTTAACCCCATGCTATATTTACCATGACTTATTAGCCTCTTATTATGGAGACCACTTTCTTTTTTTCATGACATTGAAATCAATTTCGTATTCATGAGAACTTAACAATGTGTTTCAATAACATGAAGTCTAATGGGTAAGATTAGCGTTACTGATACCAAGCGGCTACTGGGTTATTATTAGTTGTTACGTAAGTCGGTACATTATCTACATAAAGTACCTATGTATACTCGTATTATAGGTACTCTTGTTTAAAGTACTTATAGTTTATAGGAGAAAATTACTGGTAAATTTATGAGTATATTAGAGTAGATTTCTGGAAGATTAATCTAGTATTACTAGTTATCAGATTTAGTAGATTTGTTTCAAGTTCCATTCGACTTGGTAGTTTTAGATCAACATTTTATCTATCAGCTTATCACCTGTCAAATACCTGTTGAACTTTTAGTAAGTTATGCATTTTGTCAATGTAAATGTCAACTATGTAGGTATTTTTAGTGATGTAGTTTTCAGCCTTGAGTCCTTGACTTGCCTTCATGGTCCTTTCCATTTCCATCTACCTATGTAAATTAGTTATGTATTAATATATTTCTCCGAAGATTCTAAGAAGGCATGTTCTTCAAAATATTTCACCTCAACACCTCTTGCTTGACAATTATTTTATCGAATTTTTCCATCTAAAAATTTCATGTTGAAAATCTCCATTTTTCAATTCCATTCTTTCCTTCAAGGTTATTCGTTTCACCTCAATAACAGGTAGGTAACAGCTCATGCTTAAGAAAATCTTTGAATCGATTTATTGAATTTTTCCATCTGAAAATTGCAATAATCCTCATTTTCCAATATTATTCTATCCTTGAAGTTTATTCTCATATTCCTTCAGAAGTTAATGGTACTTCTTCCACACGTAAGCAACATAATTCTCAGTCTATTTCTTCTCTTGCATGCACCTCATTTTTCCATGGTGCTGCATTTGTAGCTGAACAACTTGTGCATGTTAATATCAGCAGCCACAACGATAAGACTTGCATGCAAAATTTGCTAAGTTTACCTCGTGGATTGTAAATCATGGGTGTAGTTATTAATGTACGTTGGTGTAGTCAGTTTTTATTCAGAAATTTTTACTACGATTTTCTTGTGTATTATGAGTTATGAGTAATATAAAATGCAGTTATGCATGTGAGTTGTAAAGTGTAAGAGCTTCTATGTCTTACCTACGGATAAGTTGGTTTCTACTGGTTATTTGTTAGGTATGCAAATAGTTGAACTTTTAGTAAGTTATGCATTTTGTCAATGTAAATGTCAACTATGTAGGTATTTTTAGTGATGTAGTTATCAGCCTTGAGTCCTTGACTTGCCTTCATGGTCCTTTCCATTTCCACCTACCTAATTATGTAAATTAGTAATTAGTGTCAACATATTTGATCCATTCCCCGAAGAAAGAAGACATTTTCTTCCACCTCACTACCTCTTGCTTGACAATCTTTAAATCACTTTATTGAATTTTTCCATCCGAAAATTTCCGGAATTGAAGTTATTAATTTCACCTCCATAACTCCTGCTTAAGATCTTTAAATAGATTTATTGAATTTTTCCATCTGAAAATGGCCTCATTTTCCAATATTATTCTATCCTTGAAGTTTATTTTCATATTCCTTCATAGAAGAAGTTAATGGTACTTATTGCACACCAAGCCAACATAATTCTCAGTCTATTTCTTCTCTTGCATGCACCTCATTTTCCATGGTGCTGGTGCTACATTTGCAGCTGAACAACTTGTGCATGCTAATATTAGCAGCCACAACGATAAGTCTTGCATGCAAAATTTTGCAAAGTTTACCTCGTGGATTGTAAATCATGGGTGTAGTTATTAATGTACGTTGGTGTAGTCATTTTTTATTCAGAAATGTTTACTATGATTTTCTTGTGTATTATGAGTAATATAAAATGCAGTTATGCATATGCATGTGAGTTGTAAAGTGTAAGAGCTTCTATGTCTTACCTACGGATAAGTTGGTTTCTACTGGTTATTTGTTAGGTATGCAAATGTATCAATTTTCATCATGAAAACTTTGCCCTTGTTATGAAAATATACGAGTATGTGAACTACTCGTAATAGTGTATAATTAATAATAATTTTCGTTATTTTTGTATTGATTGCCTAAGCTTAGATTTTTGGATTAGTTGTTTAAACAAAGTTTAAGCTCCCTACTTTTACTAGTTTACAATATTTTGGGCTCTGGCAATATAACGGATCTACATCTGTTCTAATGTAGCAATCATACTTACTAATCCATCTATTCTTACAACAGGAGCACACACACAGTTCTACGAATATCCATCATAATTCTTACATATTCAATAGATATAGGTTCCAGAGTTTTATTTTCTCCATCTTTCCAATTTCAAGGCTTACTAGAGCACGAAATGTAGAAACAAAAACTCGCACAACTTGCAACCAAACTGTTATATATTCTTGTTCTACGACTGTTGTTGGTGGTGTTATCGAATTTATGATTTATCGTAGTTGTAGTTCAAGTAGTCAGTTGTGAAAGCTTAAGCCTTTGGTGAAGTTTGTGGTTTTGATTTATGTATGTTTATGCTGAGTTTCATTGTCAAATTAGTTGTTTCTTTTTTTTTAAAAAGGCTTTAATTGCAGGATTCTCACACTGTGAGCTCTTCCACCCAACCAATGTCTTTAGTTTCTCCCCTCAATGTCTTTAGCAGGATTATCTGTGGCAGAAGGCTTTAATGCAGGATTCTCACACTGTGAGCTCTTCCACCCAACCAATGTCTTTAGTTTCTCCCCTCAATGTCTTTAGCAGGATTATCTGTGGCAGGTAGCAGGACGTTGGCTTGTCTCAAACTCCTAATCTGTTCCATGTAGGTTATTCGGGTTAAAATATCGACTTCTAGTCTGGTAGCTATTGTTTGAAATTCTTGACCGTGACGTCATCTTTCCAAGCAAAAAGTTACGGAGAACTTGACCAAATTGTATACAGGGTGGTCGTTGGACTAGGAGTTCCCCAATAAATCCAACACCCACCCCACCTCTATGAAGTTGTGAGGTCTTTGAAGCATTTCAACTTAGCTTTGTTATCTCAGGTAAGGGACAAGACTCATGGCTCTCATCAACCTTATACCAAAGGATGAAAGTCTACCAAAAGCTTCAAATAGATGGGAAATCAATTGGAAAAAATCGCAAAATTCGGATTTTACGTTGTACATATCTAAGTGTGCATAATTATAAACTCACATTATGTTTTTGACTGCTTCTTCGAGTTTCCACCAAATACTTTTCTGTGCACCACTAATGCAATAACACCCTGTGTTTGGTATGGTCATTGTTTGCACTGCAGTTATGTTTTGTATTGTTGTTCACATCTTGATCATCTCCGTTTCCGCTCTTCATCTTCATCATAAAATGGAACTCAAAGTTCCTCTCCTAACGGAGATAGGTTCCAATATCCTATTATCTATTTTAAGTATTCACAGTTTTTGGTTCCAACTTGTTTACCATTTCCAGTGGTCTCGTTAGAGTTAGACTATAATGTCTATGATTATGTATGATGTATGTTGAACTTGTTTGAGGTATGTATCTTCTTAGCCTTCTCATTCAGAGGATCAGCAAATAATTTGCTAATTTGCTAATCTTTGGTTCATACAATGTTAGATCTTCGCATCTTCGTATTGTCTAAATTGTCTTTGAACTCTAGAGACTCGTTATCCCCTTTCGACTTTTCTTTGCTGAGCTCCTTGGGTAAAAGATAAAAGTAATTTTTACACTTGCTAATTTGCTAATCTTTGGTTCATACAATGTTAGATCTTCGTATTGTCTAAATTAATTGTCTTTGAACTCTAGAGACTCGTTATCCCCTTTCGACTTTTCTTTGCTGAGCTCCTTGGGTAAAAGATAAAAGTAATTTTTACACCTAGGTACGATTAGATTTATTTGTGATTTCTTTGGATCTGGTTCTGGTATCTTTATCGGTGCTTCTCCAATTTGCCTGACCGATTTACTGGAACGGGAACAGATGAACATAAAGTGGGAAATAAACATCCAACAACTTCTATATAATTGAGGAATAAACTTCCAACAACCTCAGAACGTTCCTAGATATGGGAACAAAAGTTGGATCTCTGATCATTTTACAATCATGGTATTGAGTGTCATTATGGGAGTATTCTTAATCTTATATCAAGGTACATAGCTTGATCATTTCAGACTGATTTTATGGTGTATTGAGAGTCATTATATTAATATTTTATCAAGGTACATAGCTTAACCACCTAGCTACCTGACTTAATCCATAGTGGTTGCGCCGTTCGCCTGGTAACCAGAAGGGCGCGGGTTCAATCCTGGAAGTTGATGATTTGACCAAATGACCACATATAAATAGAACTTTAAGGGTTTCGTGTATAGAGAACACTTCTGGTATTTACTTCACCTAATCAGAGACAAAATCGTAAATGATGCACTTCTCCTAGGCACCATATAAAGATGGCCTAGTAACCAATTCTATTGCATTTGTAGACAAACATATTGAGAAAGAAAGTAGAAGAAGTATGTGATAATGATGCCCTAATATGGCATATAGCCATATAGCACTGAATATGTGAATAGAATATGGCACATCAGATGAAGTATGAAGCTATGAAGTGACGATAATGAAGTCGAATGAGATGTGAAAGATGAGTAACTACACATCACACATACTACTAAACACACCACACAAACTCGTATGAAGTGACGATAATGAAGTCGAATGAGATGTGAAAGATGAGTAACTACACATCACACATACTACTAAACACACCACACAAACTCGTTTATCGGTGATACCTCTGAACTGACAGAAAGCATTTTTCATTTTCATATGACTTTCTCCCCCATAGAAAATCCTACAGTTCACTGAACCACTAGTAATAACAGTTACTAATAATTCATCATAATTAATAACTCTGCCGTGGATAATCACTTGGACCTCCTCAGATCTCTTTGCTGCTTGATGGCTTGATCATCACTTTATCATTGGGATAATGACCAGAAGTATCTTGAGTATCCGCTCCAGATAAGCTGTCAGATGTCCTCTGCTTCCTTTAGTGTTAGGGAAAAACAATAGGATTACGGTATTAGAGACTAAGAGCTAGTTTTAGTACATTCTTTGTTTCACGAAGTCTGCCTTATCGGTGATACCTCTGAACTGACAGAAAGCGTTTTTCATTTTTGACTTTCTCTCCTATAAGGACGCTTCTTTCAGGAAAATCCTACAGTTCACTGATCCACTAGTTATAACAGTTATTAATAGTTCATCATAATTAATAACTCTGCCGTGGATAATCACTTGGACCTCCTCAGATCTGTTTGCTGCTCGATGGCTTGATCATCACTTTATCATTGGGGGAATGACCAGAAGTATCTTGAGTATCCGCTCCAGATAAGCTGTCAGATGTCCTCTGTTTCCTTTAGTGTTAGGGAAAAACAATAGGATTACGGTATTAGAGACTAAGAGCTAGTTTTAGTACATTCTTTGTTTCACGAAGTCTGCGAGTACATACTATGGAGCGAGTATTACAACTTTTACAGTATTACATGATTTTCTTTTCTACTGTTTTGTAATAAAACAAATTCGCTATCAGCTATTTGCTATTATGTACAATTTAAGTAATTAAAATAATTTATTAACATACCTAATTAAGAAGTGTACTACGAGTTACGACTAAACAACTATACACCGTATGGATTATTGTTCATCAACGCTGTTCTCAAACTTATTTATTAATTTCAGTAAATTACGATGATAACTAAAAAAAAAAAACTGAACTTGCTCCAATTCCGGAATTCCAATAAACCTACTTAGATATTTACATAATAATAACAACCAATATTAATAACATCAATAATGACAGTCACTTAACTACTGCTGTTCCATTATTCTTACCGACTTCTTAACAGGAGTCTCGTGTCGTTCTTGACTATTCGAATAGTACCGTTTTCGGTCTAGGGCAAACGCTCGTAATACCTATCTCGATCTCGGTGTACCTATGAACTATATCTAGGAATATGTGCAAAAACTCGCACCTCGTTAATTGGAAATGTCACCTTCTCGTGCCATTATATCGAGAATCTATTCTAGAATCTAGATCTTCCTAACGAGGGAAATTAGAACCAAACCACAGTGACCTGAGTCCTTGAATACGAGATGTAACATTTTGTGTTCACAGTTTAACATTTTGAGACAGCACCTAACCCTAACCTTTTCCAATACAATGACACTACTTGAATGCCACTTTTGTTTCCAAGGTATCAATTTTGTGATATGGAAGGTGACAACCAAAGTCCTTGGATGTGAAAACTTCTTTTGATATGAGACTTTGACCTTTGGTATAAAACTTTGGTTTTGTTCATTTAGAACACACCAAAAGCTTGTTCAACATCTATGAAGCAAAGCACTGCCTAAATGTCATTGCGGTCACATTGTACATTCTGCATTGTAATGAAGGGGTTGACGAATAACTAGATGAGAGTCCTTGAAATTGGTTTTGTCATTTGGTCTGAAACATGCTGTGTCCATTTAGACATCAAACCAAGGTTTCTCAATCTTGCGCTACTTTAATGAAAGACAGGGAAAAAACCATTGCGAGATTATTACATCTAAATGGTATGGACAAGAAAAAAATGTAGAAATCTAACTAGTACTGAGTCAATTAAAATTAAATTATTATAGAAAATGGTTTAAGTCAAGTTTGAAAAAAGAGAAAAGTTAGAAACTTCGAACATCTTTTCTTGCTGAAGGTAAATTCTGAAGTTATTTCTGTAACAGTGTGCTTTATACTTACTCTTACTCCAAGGCCATTAATTCTGTCTTCTACATTTTCTTCCTTATTCACGTTTTTCATGTCTACTATTTTAACGCAGGTTAATTTAAATATCTCGTCGTTTCATAAAAATAAATGAGGGATTAAGAAAATTACTCTTTCATCACTTGTGAGTTCTGACTTGTGATTTAACATAAAATTACCCATAATGCTTTATTGTTATGGTAACAAGTTCTCAGGAGTAACGCAAGAGCAGAAGAGTGACTTTGGTCAGTTACCAAGTTCTGAGAAACATCTGAAGACTTGCTACGGCCGAGAAAAGCACTTCTAAGTTCTTAGATCTTATGGACTGGAGAAATACTATGAAATCTCTCACTAATCAGTCTTTAATTCTGTCAGATATTTCAAATACTGTGAAGTACTTTACTAGAATTGTATTATCATCAGTAGAAGACTTACCTATCCTTACCAGAACTTTATCGTCCATTCATCACCTATTGTATTTGTTTTGGCCAAAGTACCCACACTGTCTTCTGCAATATCGTGCGACCAAGGGCCTGGACCACTGTCTTTAAACTTGGTTTAAGTTTATCTCTTATATTAAACAATCTCTTATATTAAACAATCTCTTATATTAAAAAAAATGATCAAGGTATCATTTAGATATGAGGAATCTTGAACGTTTTAAAAAACCCCATCTCTAATTTATCATCTCATGTGAAAGCAACTTTTGCCTTACATAATATCATTAAAGGTGGTATTTCTGATGGAAAAACACAAACTCGACATATTACTATGAATGGCCAGAAGCGTGCCAACCTTATTAGAATAAAAGCGCACTTTTATTACACTAATGACCAACCTGTCTGAAAAAGTAGTGGACCATCTCTTGTTTGTTGTGCCTTCAACAACATTTTAATGCAATTGATTAGGATGCACTTATACGTATAGGTACTCATTTATTTCACTACTAAAAGTATATGCAGAACAGAAATGCCAATCTTTTCTTTGTTATAGTCGTATTACTTGGAGAAGACTAAACGAATCTCTTGCCCCTCCTTTCATCAGTCCTTTGGTAGGTGTGATTGTTCGATAGATGTTTTATCCTATTCACTTGCTCTGTCGGTCCTTTGGCGGCCTATGTTTATTAAGCTAAAGTGGTTGTATCCTAGTTTAAATGGCCCAAAGCTCCATTCACTCTGGTACTAAGAAGAGGTTTTGAACCTTTAGTCCTAGATATAGTTAGAGTAGAGGAGTAGACTGTGCCAGAGATATTGTACATTTGTACATATATATTTTGCTCTCTGGACAAGATTTATAAGAGACTTTTTTCCTTCAATGCTTACATAACTTTAATAAGTGAGTTTCACATGATTCCAATATTGTGTCTAGAAGTTATTTATTGGCACACAGGATATAAGACATTCAGCGTATATGAAACATATCAAGCATACTAGTACATTATTATGTATTTATACCGTATTACCTACTAGACATACTGTTACAAAAAAAAAAAATCCAATTCAAGTATAAGTTGATCATTTGGTGTGCGACTTGTTGCAAGTTTCCGGAAAGTTTGGAATAAATCCGCTCCTAAATCAGTGCGTAACTTACTTGCATCTCGTGTCCAGAATACATAAGTACATAACCGATTCCGCATTTCTAATCGACTGACCAAAGCCTAATAAAGTAATAAATCACCGCCTAATATATTAATGTATTCAAAGTCCATCTTGAGTATTACTGGTATGTTGAATCTAGATATAAGTATTCAGATACTAGATCCGTGCCATGAACTCGAGAAACGACAAGGCATTTCTTTGGATTATGCAATGATTTTAAATATTTCAGTAATTCATTAATCTCAGCTATTCAGTTTGAGATACATACCTATTTCGAGTTTTTCGGATACACGATACAAAGTAAAGAAGCTGGTCCCAGCCTTAAGGAGTGTTGACACACCCCCTGATGATGTTCTTCTGCAAAAGTGTGGACAGTGGACCCGGGCATCATTTTTGTATGCCCAATATACCCATCAGTCTATTTCATCATAACTCATAACTCGTGCTGCTTTTTGACGTGTAAAGTTTTTTACTGCTGTTGCAATAAAAACCCGTCGAATCTACATAATGGCATGTGCCTCGCGAAATCGTGCATGTGTTATCAATACGCTATCACCTCAGTACAGTAATACATGGGGCCATTATCAGTGTAATAATTGTTAGCTAAATGTGTAATAATAGTTATCAGGGTATTAAACAACTTTTACTACATATGTATGACTCGATATGTTGCACCTATTAGCATAATATTATACTCTGTAATATTTTACGACTTTCGAGCAATTCAGAGCTCATAATATTGTTCCTATTCTATACGTATACGTATACATTCGTTGTTCAATATTGTTCCAGAAGTAGAACTTTTTGTATTTTCAATTTCAATGTTTTGCAGCTGAATATAGAAGTTCTAAAAATAAATTTACAAAGGGTGCGAAAACATGAGGAATTTGGCATATGTAAAATGGAGAAGTGGAGAAATACAAAAGAAAATGAAATCATAGCCAGGAAAAAATGAGCGTGGAAATTTCTCACTCATGTTGGCTTCAATTTCTATGACTCTTTGAATCAATCAGCATTTCTATTCCCATTCAAAAGCACTTCTAAAGCTGTTCAGCATTCCATTGTTAATTTCATTGAAGTGTGCATCTGACGGGAAATGAAGAGAAGAACTAAAAGAAACCCCAGGAATGTTTCACCATTGACTCCTCTTTGTGTTTCACCTTTACTTTTTCGTCGCGTCGCATACGTCTTTAAAAATTTTTCATACCAACATACAATTACGTACCTTCATATAAGTGTCTTCATTACTCTTGGAAAGAGGAAGAAAAAAAAGACACACACACACACATAGCTTAGATTTTCATTTTCTTTTTATTTGATGTAATGGATTTTTTAGAATAAAATAGAATTTTTAAGCTTCTTTATAAAGCTTTTTAATCGACTAAGAATAAACTTGTAATAAACTCGGTTGATATTATTTCGCCATGGATTCTAAAAGTCTTTTTCACAATGGAATGACTCAAGTCTTCAACCACTTATGTTTCCTGTGACACCTTCGTAATCCCAGTCGGATTGCGTTTTCATTAAAGACAGACAATCTGTTTCATTCACTGTTTTTCTAATCTGTCTGTTTTATTCTTATGTTTCAGTCGTATCGTACGAATCGGTCATGACACCCGACATTAACGATGACTCGCCTCCGAAACAAAAGAAAATCATCAAGGTGGACTTCTCCGCTCTCGAAGTAAGTACCTATGCTATGGATTACTATTAAGCAATGTTGCGCGTGGTTAGTATACGGTTGGTCATCATCTGCGCACTCGCATGTTGGGTAGTTTGTTGCCAATCTATGGATTACTATTAAGCAATGTTGCGCGTGGTTAGTATACGGTTGGTCATCATCTGCGCACTCGCATGTTGGGTAGTTTGTTGCCAAATGGAGGATAAAACGCCCATCACTAAACACCTCAGCATCAGTTATGCAGGAACAGGGCTAATATCTGGAGCACTTCACCACGAAGGCTGGTATTTAATACATTTCAAATCATATTCTTGAAAGGACGATAAAGTAGTAATCTAGTCAAGTGGGAACGTCTTCCGACGGAGAAAATGCTATTTTTAACATACGGGAAACGAAAGAGGAAGCAATAACAGATGTTCGGGATTGCTAACATAATGCAATCTCGAACTTTTCCAAATGAAATGCATAAACACAACGAAATACTTGAACTCTTCCCAGTTATTTGGCTTTGAATAGATCCTCTGAGTTGTACTATAAGTATTTAGCTCAAGTTAATTAGTAATTTATTATCTTGTTGCAAAAATGGGGATATCCCCGTGGATTTATAAAATAAATAAACGAAATGCATAAACTTTGTACTCCTTGTAGAATAGAATATACCTCATTCGTTGGATGTGTGATGGTTTGCTATCTATATTCTTCTTATTTGATATTTTGATCTTTCTCTTTCTGTATCTTCTAGATATGTAGATTATCTTATCTACCATTCTTCCTGTTATTTTATCTCTTAGCATAGTAGCATAGACTAGTACATAGCTTCTAGCATAGACATCTCCGGTCTGCCTTTTCATTTGTCGATTATGTAAGCGGGAGAGAACGAACGAGAAAGCTTACATGACATTTTACTTTTGCTAACCCTCTACTTTGTGACCTTTTTCTTCTTCTCCTATTCCTCTTCTTTCCTGAAAATTTCAGTTCCACTTCACATTTGCCTCAATGGAGCAGTTGCAAATGGGTAAAAATTATAAATAAATGGTCGATTCCTATGTAAAAAGTTGGGAAAAATCCAAATCTGCGGTCTGGTGTGAACATCACACGACTTTCTATTACATTTGCGGAATACGTATTTGAAAAAAAAAAAAAAATAAAAAAAATGAAAATAGCCTGAGCCTTCGGCGGCCAATTTTCGACCAAAAATTTCCTACCTTAAAATACTCCCCGTGTAATGAGGGATCATTAAAAAGTGTCCAAAAATTGAACTTTTTTTTTGCACACCAAACACCAGATTGAGGATAATTGAGCGTTATACAAAAACCCAGAGAAATGAAAGTGATCTTGTAAATCTTCTCAGGCAGGTTCAAGAGAAATGACAGAGTAGTCCCAGACTGGACTGACTAGGACTACCAGTCGATTACCGGTGTAAGTTAAGGGGCTTGGAGGAAATATTGAGCGGTCGGCAGATCTCATTAGAGACGTAGGTAGGTACCGGTTAGCAGTCTTAAAGAATATGGATCGGGTGAAATGGTGATACTTCGTCAATGGGAAGACTGGACCAAACTAGTCATTAATTAAACGACCGACGCGGCTTTAGAAGGCAAATTTGTAGCTCTGACTGGACCAAACTATAGTCATTATGGGTTAATTAAATGACCGATGCGCGACACGGCTTTAAAAGGCAAATTTGGTCTCCGATCCGATTTCACAGGCACTAGAGGGCACTAGACTAGTGCCCGTGATTCCTCACGAAAAAGGGGAAAACAAAGTCCACCCAAGGAAACAGAAGATGACAAAAGTGCTACAAAAGTCCCAAATAAATTTTCACCTTTCGTCAAAATCAAAAGTCCCTGACATCTGGGTCAAAGGATACACACAGGAATGCGTATCCTGACCTGGCAATGACCTTTGATAAAGGAGGCTGTGAAAGAAGGTGAGAGGAAGAGGTCCTGAGGGAAGAGGAAACTGTGAAGGTGAGAGGTGGAGGTCCTGAGGAGGCTGTGGCACACATTCCCATTTTTAATACATTTCAAATCACATCTTGAAAGGACGGTAAAGTAGTAATCTTATCAAGTGGGAACGTCTTCCGACGGAGAAAATGCTATTTTTAACATACGGGAAACGAAAGAGGAAGCAATAACAAATGTTAGAGATTGCTAACATAATGCAATCTCGAACTTTTCCAAATGAAATGCATAAAAATAACGAAATACTTGAACTTTTCCTAGTTATTTGGCTTTGAATAGATCCTCTGAGTTGTACTATAAGTATTTAGCTCGAGTTAATTAGTAATTTATTATCTTATTGTAAAAATGGGGATATCCCCGTGGATTTATAAAATAAATAAACGAAATGCATAAACTTTGTACTCCTTGTAGAATAGAATATACCTCATTTATACTGCTTGTACAAATAAGACCTTGTAGGAGGTACCAACCCGTTCAGTGAGTCTCGACAGAAGCATTTAACGGTGAGGGTTGTGGGGGACTAGTGACGTCACTCGGGAAACACCTTTGCGATGACGTCACGTCTATCGATTATACCTCTCACCTCCTTCCCTGACCTTCCCGCACCTCCATGACCTTTATTTCACCTCCCTCCGTGGCAGCTGTGACCTTTATTCCCATTCCGACCTGCGTTGACCTGGACCGAGATACATTGTGAGGAAATTCAGGTCATGGGAGGAACGGGGATTCCAACCTGCGGTCAAAACTACCTGATTATGGTCAAATCTCAAGGGTTGACATCCAACCTGCGGTCAAGCATTTTTGCTGTAAAAGATCAAAAATTCAATTTTAATTTTCTGTTCTAATGACAGAGTTCAAATATGTGTGACGTCAGACTTTACGCAGTTGTTTTTTTCGTCCTCTAGGTAGCGCCAGTATGCAAGCACGCTTGCGGAGGAGCAGAAAGAAATGCGCAGAAACGTATGCGCACAAGCACATTAATGTGTTGCCTGCGAAGGAGCTTTGCTCGGGACATTTGATAATGCAATTAATTTTCTCTTCATAATATATTAAGTATATGTATTAAGTAATATTCCACCACTACTATTATTGTCTACAGATCTACCTGAAATATTAGAGATTCTGAACTTGACCGCAGTTTGGATGTGTAGGGGAAATCGAATGACCGCAATTTGGATGTGTGAGGGTGATCGAATGACCGCAATTTGGATGCAACCTTTTTGTACCTGTGCTCCCTGACCGCAGGTTGGATGCAGCCGGGAGGAAACAGATGATGGGAATGTGTGCCACAGCCTCCTCAGGACCTCCACCTCTCACCTTCACAGTTTCCTCTTCCCTCAGGACCTCTTCCTCTCACCTTCCTTCACAGCCTCCTTCTTCTTCACCTCTTCCCTCACAGCCTACTTTATCAAAGGTCATTGCCAGGTCAGGATACGCATTCCTGTGTGTATCCTTTGACCCAGATGTCAGGGACTTTTGATTTTGACGAAAGGTGAAAATTTATTTGGGACTTTTGTAGCAATTTTGTCATCTTCTGTTTCCTTGGCTGGATTTTGTTTTCCCCTTCTTTCCGGTGAAATCGGATCGGAGACCTAATTTGCCTTTTAAAGCCGTGTCGCGCGTCGGTCATTTAATTAATGACCAGTTTGGTCCAGTCTTCCCATTGACGAAGTATCACCATTTCACCCGATCCATATTCTTTAAGACTGCTAACCGGTACCTACGTCCTACCTATTATAACCGTCTCTAATGAGATCTGCCGACCGCTCAATATTTCCTCCAAGCCCCTTAACTTACACCGGTAATCGACTGGTAGTCCCAGTCAGTCCAGTCTGGGACTACTCTGTCATTTCTCTTGAACCTGCCTGAGAAGATTTATAAGATCACTTTCATTTCTCTGGGTTTTTGTATAACGCTCAATTATCCTCAATCTGGTCTTTGGTGTGCTTTGAATTTCAATATCTTGCAATCACGAGATCATCCAAAAGTCTTACTGGAAGAACGAACTGAGCTTGAAGATATGCTTACCCAAGTAAGCGCAACTGAACTATTCAATTTCTTTTCCTCTCTTTCGCCTTCTCTACTTCCATCTTTCACCCTTTCTCCCTCCCTCCCTGTTTCTCTCCCACCTTTTCTTCTAGCTTCCTACATTGATATTTTAAGCATGCTTACCCATGTTCCTAGACTTTCTGAGTCCCTTATGTAGATATTTTCCTTGTTTCCCAATAACTTTCGAATGGTTAAATCCGATTTCGATGAAATCTGCCAAAAATATTCAAGACATGGAGGAAAATTTTCTTATTATCCTTGACACTGAACTACTTGTCTTTTGCTAATCTCCTCTAGTTTCAGCTTATCTTCTATCTGGAGATCTTAATCGGTCTTGTGACTACTCTTCCTTTTTTCTCGCTTGACTGATAGAAATTTGCATCTAGTTTATGTACCTTTTATCTCGCCAAGTAGAGTAATGTCCACAAAAGGGTAATTTAATTGTGTGCTGATTGTTTTAGAAATATCAATGAACTTACAGACCTCATTAAATGTAGATATTTCCGTCTCCGTCCCTCTCTTCCTTTCTCTCTCCATCTCCCTTCCTTCCTACTCGTATATCTCATTGACTATCTCTCTCCCTCCCATCTGTCTTTTCTTTCTTGTATTTTTTATCTCTATCATTCTTTTTCTTCTTTTGTATCCCCAACTGTTTATTACCTTCATGTTGGTCTCCAATTTGTCAAAGTCTGATAAATTAACATTGGGAGTAGACTAAAAGTATCCACAGAAAAAATTGGGTGGAAACGATAGGTTTTGACCTTTTCAAAAATGTCATCTTCTTTCAATTTTTTTAGCTAATTTTTTGTTCTATCTATTTCTTTTTTCTTCAATTTTTTTTCCAAATATTTCTTATCCTATTATTTTATCTTCCTTCAACCATTTCATCTTTCTTTAGGTAGCATTTCATGATCTTTCAAACATTTCATTTTCCCTTTTCAATACTTTCTAATCTCCCACCTCTATTCCTTTCAAAATTTCAAAGATGCACTCAAACCTTATTCTTTGTTTCCCCTCCCCTGTACTTTCCTTTATTCTCTTACCCTCTCTCTTTCCTCTTACTCAATATCCAGACCTTGGACCTTATCTTACCCTTTTTTCCTCGAAGCTTCTTAATATTGTTAACTGTCCACTCTCTTTCTTTACTTTTCTTATCATCCTCTCTTTCCCCTTCTTGTTATTTCCTACCCCAATTTTTCACCTTTCTCTCTCCCTCTCTCTCTCCCCCCCTCCCTTCCCTCCATGACCACGTCTTTTCATTTTTCATGTACCCCCCTTTATTTTCGTCTTTCCGTCTAGTTCCCTTACTATTCCCTTATTTTCACCCACAGGATTAAAATTTTCCACCTCTCTCCCGTTACGTATTATTTTCAGTAGTGAAAGTTTCTTTCCTTTCAAAGGTTGGTTGTGTGTGTTGACGCTTTGTTTTCGTAAAAAGAAAAAAAAAATGGTAGTTCAGTGAACTGAAAAATCACTCGGAAGCTCGGAACCAATTGGGGATCAGAAAGTTAAAAAACTAATCAGTAAATAAGTAAATTAATGTCTTTCCTTTATGTGATTTCACTTTGGCCAAATTTCATCGAAATCGGACAAATTTTTCGAGGATTCTCGTGGAACAAACAGAAACGCAGACAATTTGAAAGGATCGCGGAGTTAAAATTTGGGATACACATCGTTTGTTCACAGATAAAATAACCAAAAATAACGTTTTTTCCGAAGCTTTACAAAAGAGGTTCGTATTGTATTGGATTTCTAGAGGCTCTTACTAGTCCATTGTTCACAAATTCACAATAGATAGGTTCCCGTCTTGAGTACTGAAAACATTATATTCACGCAAGTAGGTGAAGTAGGTACGGTTTTTAGAAATAATTTAATTAAATTAAGCTCTCTCTCTCTCTCTCTCACACACACACACACACACACTCACACATAGCACACACTCTTACTTACTCTCTCACACACTTTCTTCGAATGTACTTTTACTCGTAATGACAATTTCTGTCTCGGCTTTAATATTGAACCTGTTTCTTTTTACATTGTAGGTAGTGTGGTAGTAATTTTATATTATTTTTGTCGTTGTGTTTGCTATTTTCGTCATTTGAATCATTTGATGTCTTCCCTCTGTAGAGCTTTAGATGTTTTTGTCTTTGCCTTTTTCCCGTAATAATCTTTTTTACAAAATATTGCGTTACCATTTATTTTCCCATTTTTTACTTTACCTGTTATTTTGCTTACGACAGCCTTGCCGTAAGCTGTCACTGAATGTTGGACTGAAATTTGGTGAAAATTGTTACTAACCGATAACTTGACCTAGAGTTTTGGTTGAGTTCGAATTTTGCCCCCGCAAGAGGCAGAGCTATCTTGGAATTGTTCAAATTTGTGTAAGTTAAAGGTAATCGCACACTCTACCGCACCAAATGGGCCGTATTTTCTTAGTTTTGAATTTCCTGTGTGTAATAACGAAAATACTAATCGTTTGGTCGATGTAGGGTGCGTTTACCATAATAGCTCAATCAAAAGGCAAAAAACTCTCCCGTTTTTCACTAATTTTGTTGAAATGACTCATTTTGTTTTGCAAACTATTTCATTTAGACTGCGAACATTAATGTGTACCCCATGTTTTTCCCATTTCATATTTTGCACGTGATAAATAATTTTTGTATATTTCGTTGTTGTACATTTCATTTATTTGTAAACTTTGTGTAAATAAATACTCGCCTTACATTTTATATTTAATCAAATGTATGTGTATATTTCTGTGTAATATAATTTTAATTTAAAACCTAATACCTATTAGAATCAAGATGTTACTTCTTGGAAAGCCAAAGTGAATGTACCTAGTACCTACCAAAAAATAGAAAGTACCTAATAAGTATCAATACCTATTAATCTTGATTTTCATTGATTTTATTTAACAAAATTGGTACCTGAGGTTTATTGATAGTTAGGTATAATTTTCTATAGTAAACGTTTAAAGTAGTTAATGTGAGATCAATATAGGCTTCATTTTGGCTAAGAGTAACAACAGACGTAATATTGGATCTAAGGGTGGAAAGCCAAAGTGAATGTACCTAATTACCTACCAAAAAATAGAAAGTACCTAATAAGTATCAATACCTACTAATCTTGATTTTCATTGATTTTATTTAACAAAATTGGTACCTGAGATTTATTGATAGTTACGTATAATTTTCTAGTAAACGTTTAAAGTAGTTAATGTGAGATCAATATAGGCTTCATTTTGGCTAAGAGTAACAACAGACGTAATATTGGATCTAAGGGGTGTCTCCGTTAATTTTAGGACATCCTGTAAAATGGACGGGTGTTGGTTTCCAAATCTTCTAAACTTTCTTTCTGTTGGTCTTCGGTTCCTACAGTTTATTTATGTTTATTATTTCAAAAAAGCCCTTACTACGGTCAATGTAGGGTGCGTTTACCATAATAGCTCAATCAAAGGGCAAAAAACTCTCCCGTTTTTCACTAATTTTGTTGAAATGACTCATTTTGTTTTGCAAACTGTTTCATTTAGACTGCGAACATTAATGTGTACCCCATGTTTTTCCCATTTCATATTTTGCACGTGATAAATATTTTTTGTATATTTCGTTGTTGTACATTTCATTTATTTGTAAACTTTGTGTAAATAAATACTCGCCTTACATTTTATATTTAATCAAATGTATGTGTATATTTCTGTGTAATATAATTTTAATTTAAAACCTAATACCTATTAGAATCAAGATGTTACTTCTTGGAAAGCCAAAGTGAATGTACCTAGTACCTACCAAAAAATAGAAAGTACCTAATAAGTATCAATACCTATTAATCTTGATTTTCATTGATTTTATTTAACAAAATTGGTACCTGAGGTTTATTGATAGTTAGGTATAATTTTCTATAGTAAACGTTTAAAGTAGTTAATGTGAGATCAATATAGGCTTCATTTTGGCTAAGAGTAACAACAGACGTAATATTGGATCTAAGGGGTGTCTCCGTTAATTTTAGGACATCCTGTAAAATGGACGGGTGTTGGTTTCCAAATCTTCTAAACTTTCTTTCTGTTGGTCTTCGGTTCCTACAGTTTATTTATGTTTATTATTTCAAAAAAGCCCTTACTATGGTCATTATTTTGAATTAAAAAAAATCTCCTTACTGTGGTGAAATAAATCTAGATGAATAAAGTACATCAAACCCAAGTTCTATCAATGTCACAGACGGTGAAAAGTAAAGGGGGGGTTTCTGTTTGAGTGCGTACACATCTTTGCCGCACCAGCTTTGCGGCAAAATTCCAAACATTATGCCGCGAACACTCCCGCGATAGACCTGCGGCAAAATTTTACCGATCTTAAAACATTTAATGTGTAGAACTTCTACCTGTATTATTTTCGAAGAAAAAAAAAAAGGTTCGGTCAATATTCTCGGCCTTGACTACATAGTATTCAAACCCAGTCTTTCTACTTCAAAACCCAATTTTTATGCTAGGTTGATCAGAGTCCTGTGTTTCTTAATTAGTTTGGCCCGCGGAACCCTTTTCAAAAGGTGAACATCTTTGCGGAACCCTGAACTTTCAAGATTGCACTCCCCACTCCCACCCCCCTTATTATAAAAATACAACAAGTTTTCTTTGTTACAGTTCCCTCTATCAAACCTCTAAAAAAAGCTGTGATCCCCCTTAAGATAAGATAAGACCTTAGATGTTACAGTTCCCTCTATCAAACCTCTAAAAAAAGCTGTGTAAGATGAAATACCTAGTCTAAGATGGTCATTTGGCCCCGCCCGACCCCATGTCTATGAGCTATCATGAGGAGTGCCGACCTGCCCCGACTCAGCCCATGTCTTTACCGTTCAGTATTATCAACAACAAACGGTAAGTTAGTACACTGAACACTGACTGACACCCACATCTGTGTACCTAGTTAGCTTGGAGGGTAGCTCGTCTGCCTTGTAAGCGCTAGGTCGCAGGTTCGATTCCCGCCCGGGGCGGACTTTATCTTAAATAAGGATAGTTCTCGGAACGGCTGCAGGCTTTCTCCTATCCCTGTCCTCTTTTCGATTTCGGGACGAATTAGACTTCAGCAGTTACAGTTCCCTCTACGGCTGGCTTCCTTCGCTCCTCGCTTTCGGGACGATATGACCTTAGCACTTACAGCTCCCTCTATCAAACGATCAAACCTCTTGAACAAGGAAAAAAAGCCAATTTTAGTCATTCAGATGTTAGGAATTGATACTTTAGTGCAACTTGAGAGCAGTATTTTGTTCTTAAATATGGGTGTGAGTACTGTGAGTGTGAAATATGGGGCTGTATGAAGAACAAATATTACTTACCCTGTTTAAAGACAAAACTGACAATGTAGGTGCAACGTTATTTTGGCAACAAACATCGTAGTGCGTCTTTTATTAGATGGGCAAGACACAATACAATTGGGTGCTGGGTCAACACGAGAGCACCAGAAATAAACCCGGTGATAAATTTACAGTTGAAACAGGTATGAGTGCGAATTTTTTGTCGATGGTTGGCATCGACCACATGACCTTCTGCGGTTGCATAGCAAGCACAGGCCTTACATTACAAACGTACCCCTAACTTCTTTTGTCTTTTCGTCTCTCCTCACAGATCTCGGTTGTCCAAATCAAAAACCCTCGGCCGACCGAAGGAGAAGGTTGAGAAGTTGAAGGGACTCCAAATGATCGTATGCAATGACTGCAAGATCATGGTTCTCCAGATAATCAAATCCTCCAGGTGCTCTAGGACACAAGTGTTGCGGAGTCTAACCTTGGATCTATCTCCTGTATACTAGACAGAATACATTACTTTCCTTCCTATAGGATAAGGAAAGTAAAAATAGACCATACCTTGTTTATACTGCCTGCATACGATTGAAAAGTCCCTTTAGATCGCGGTTTTGTACCGGGTTGAGTTCGGACTTTTTGTTTCTACAGTTTAGCATGGGAGTGGTAAATGCCGAACTATAGAAACAATATCCTGTCTCAACCAGTCCGAACCAAACCCGGTACATAACCACGACCTTACTCTCGCAGTCTAAACAAGGTCTATTCGGCACCAAAAAAGGAGCTTTGTTTAAAAACGAACCTTTTCCAAAAAGAACCTCTTATGGCCAGGACCAGAATTTGAGTTTGAACTTGAAGTTTAACTCTTGGAATAGGCAATCTCATTGGTTGAGCTCAAACTTTTTAGCCAATCAGATTTGCTTAATTTAAGAGTTAAACCAAGTTTAAATTCAAATTGTGGTCGCGGCAGTTAAGGAGCCGTTTTTATGTCACCTACTCCATGAGATAGAGTCATTTCTAAAAGAAATTATCTTAAGCCAGTTGGATCAAACAATCTGATTGATTAATATTAATAGGAAGATGTGTTGTTATTTCAAGATGTGAAGGATAAATATTCCTTCTGTCCCCTCCCCCTTTTTATTTACCTATTATTTTTGTTGTCTACCTACAAATTAATTTTGCCATTATAAACAATCTGATTGATTAATATTAATAGGAAGATGTGTTGTTATTTCAAGTTGTGAAGGATAAATATTCCTTCTGTCCCCTCCCCCTTTTTATTTACCTATTATTTTTGTTGTCTACCTACAAATTAATTTTGCCATTACCGCGCTATCTCATTTAAAATGTACAAACTGTCCGTCCTTCAAACTTTTTTTATTTCTCCATAGATATTGAGTAGGTAAAAATTCCCGGATCCATTGACTTTATTTTTTCATCTTTTACAAAACTGAATAGTGGATTTTTTCACCTTTTTTTTTAACATGTGGACATGGGTGCCTAAATTTATTTTGGTTAAATTTGTGATGAATTTTTTTGAGATTTTATAGGACATTTTTCTTAGCCAAGATAGATCGTTTTTTAGTCCAAAAGGCATATTATTGAGTTTGTAAAATTACAAATTGACATCCTCAAATTTTTATTCAAATATTAGCTCAGTTGAGTTTTATTTCAGTTAACTATATCAAATTTTACATGAGTTTTATTTAATTGTTTGAACAGGTAGTTCAATTATAAATTATTACTTATTTTCGCTCATGAAACATTGAAATTTTTTCCATTGAATGTTTTATTGTTTGTTGTTTTGAAGGAAGACAACCTTCAACTTGAACTTTCATGTTTCATCTATCTTTGCGAGGTCCACATTTAATTTACTTGTATTTTTCCAATATTCAGTTTTGTCTCCTGAATCCAGTTTTGTTCTGACATTTATTCGACTTTCTAGCTCTTAGATATGGGAATTTTGGATTTTGACACATTTCAAAATTGGGCTTGTGAGGTAAACATACTTACCAAAAGTGAAAAGTTTTTGGAGTGCAGTTTTTTAATAAAATTTGAAGACTTTTTGGAGTGTGACAATGACGTTTCCTAGAATCCAAATTTATCAATAACATTTTGTAAATATTTCAATTATTGATTGATATACAATATTTTGGTGCAAACTGTAAATTGTAATTTACTGCAATTGTTATCCTAATATCGAACTTTTGCTCTCATATATGTTCATGTTCAGTAATAGGGCATCCCATATGTTCAGATTCAGATTGTTCAATAATAGGGCGAATTATGGCCAGAACTTCAATTCGAGTTTAAACTTGGTTTCAGTTAAACCGATTGTAAGTAATCTGATTGGTTGATTTTCGGATAAAAAATTAGCCAATCAAAAATCGGTTCAACTTCGGATAAAAAATTAGCCAATCAAAAATCGGTTTAACTTTGGATAAAAAATAAGCCAATCAAAAATCGGTTCAACTTCGGTTAAAAATTAGCCAATCAAAAATCGGTTCAACTTCGGATAAAAAATTAGCAATCAAAAATCAATTGTTTGAACAGGTAGTTCAATTATAAATTATTACTTATTTTCGTCCATGAAACATTGAAAATTTTCCATTGAATGTTCTATTGTTTGTTGTTTTGAAGGAAGACAACCTTCAACTTGAACTTTCATGTTTCATTTATCTTTGCGAGGTCCACATTTAATTTACTTGTATTTTTCCAATATTCAGTTTTGTCTCCTGAATCCAGTTTTGTTCTGACGTTTATTTGACTTTCTAACTCTTAGATATGAGAATTTTGGATTTTGACACATTTCAAAATTATGAGGTAAACATACCTTTGGTAAGTGCAAAAGTTTTTGGAGTGAAGTTTTTTCACAACATTTGAAGCGTTTTTTGGAGTGTGACAATATATGACGTTTCCTGGAATCCAAATTTAATAACATTTTGTAAATATTTCAATTATTGATATACAATATTTTGGTGCAAACTGCAAATTGTAATTTACTGCAATTGTTCTATCCTAATATCGAACTTTTGCTCTCATATATGTTCATGTTCATTAATAGGGCCATCCCATATGTTCAGATTCAGATTGTTCAATAATAGGGCGAATTATGGCCAGAATTTCAATATGAGTTTAAACTTTATTAAAGTTAAACAGATTGTCAGCAATCTGATTGGTTGATTTTCGGATAAAAAATTAGCCAATCAAAAATCGGTTTAATTCGGATAAAAAATTAGCCAATCAAAAATCGGTTTAACTTCGGATGAAAAATTAGCCAATCAAAAATCGGTTCAACTTCGGATGAAAAATTAGCCAATCAAAAATCGGTTCAACTTCGGTTAAAAATTAGCCAATCAAAAATCGGTTCAACTTCGGTTAAAAATTAGCCAATCAAAAATCGGTTCAACTTCGGTTAAAAATTAGCCAATCAAAAATCGGTTCAACTTCGGATAAAAAATTAGCCAATTAAAAATCGGTTCAACTTAAACCGAGTTAAAACTCAGATTGTAATTCCGGCCATGATTATGTTAGGTGATATAAATATTTTGTTTCCCTTGTTAATATTATACATAACTAAATGAAAATTCATCAATAAGTGACCAATTTAGTTCCCAATTAAAATAGACAAGATATTTTATTTATTTTTTTAGTAGGTTTTCAAATCATTTCCTTGTTTTATTTGAGTTATGTTTTGTGCTTATCATGGTTTTCAAGTTGACTTCCATGGAAATTTGTTACCAACATTCTATGTAAAATTGTAGAATTCTCTTAAAATAACCAAATTGAATAATTTTGCTAGGAAGAATCAGGCTGAAGGTTTTAGGTGCTTTTTTTACAGACTTCCTAGTAATAAAATGTCCCAGCTTCATGTTTTGTAAAAAATCAGAATCTTCAGTATGGTATTTCTTTTTATATCCCTTAAAATCAATCATAAAAGTAAATAGCCATTTGCAAGGAGGAGAAAAGATACCTAAGTACGTATGTACAGCCCACAGCAACAGTTTCTACTAAAGAACGACTGAACCATTTATAGTAAAAAAAAATTAGAGAAAAGACTCAGAAAACGGTAACCGTTTTGAAAACGCATGCATATTATGTCTCTTTTTCCCTTTATTTAGTACCAGAAACAATGAAAATATAATTTATTTTATGCATATTGAAGTGATTAAAATTACTAAAATTAAATCTACTGTCCCATCAGAATAAAAGAATTATTGAGGATACCCTCCTGTTAGGGCGACCACAATCTCGGTTCCTTTCCGATCCTAAACCGTGTGAACACACCCTCTACCGCGCGCGTGTAAACGCACATTATCTCGCGCGCGCATCAGCTGACCTCCCTGTCCCTAAAGTGACGTTAAACGGCTTAAAAATAATAATGCCAACCTAGTTATCTTGGAGGGTAGCGTGTCTGCCTTGTAACCGCAAGGTCGCGGGTTCTATTCCCACACAAGGCGGATTTCATCCTACATGGACAAGTTTCGCCCTCGGAACGGCTGGCTTTTTTCTATTCTGTTTTCTTCTCTCATCGATTTCGGAACGATAAAATCCTTTCCAGACGGGGATCGAACCCGCGACCTAGCGCTGGCAAGGCAGACGCGCTACCGTCCAAGCTAAGGCCAGCCACTCACTATCAAGTCCGCCTGTCAGGTCTACCTGATCAGGTCCGCCCGTCAGGTCCGCCTGTCAGGTGTACCTGATCAGGTTCGCCTGTCAGTTCTACCTGATAGTGAGTGGCTGGCCTAACTAGGCTGGCGATTTTAACTTCGGTGCCCTCACGTGAAAAATGCAAGCGTTCAGTGAATAGTGAAATAAATCTAAAACAATTTTAATCCAATTTTCCATTTACCTACTCGCAGTCTTTTGTTTCCTGGGACAAAGCATCATAAATAATATAGCTAGATAGATTGTAGGTACGGGGGAATATGGTGGAAATGTGAGGAAATTTATATTTTATGGAAATTTAAATACCTTGGTATCTTTCCTACCCAACGCTACCTACCTTTCCCAAATATAGCCACTCATACCTTACCTATCTACCAACGAAACCTACCTTCCTATCAACCCTAACTACCTAGGTACTTACCCTACATAAGTAACTACCTCTATTTTGGAACAGGACATTTTCCCCCCAAACTCAAATGTACCGAAAAATTCAAATTACCTCCATGCACGGATTTTTTTCTCCTGTTGTAAAGTATAAGAATTTTTTATTTCCTTTCCCCCCCCTGTGGTACCCATTAGTAACCCGTCCTCATTGGTTGGAATAATAACGTTACTGACTATCGACACGCGAACCCAAATTCCAACCTAACAGGAAAGCAATAAGAATAATAATATTTTTCAAAAATGCCTCAGCCTGTTAGCCCTACTTACGAAGGGAAAAGTATACTGTAAATACCTTCGTAAAACTGAAATTGAATAAATAACCTATCCGGCTTTCATATCGTTAAAGCCAGAAACGATCTTTCTGTTTTACGAACCAATATTCCTCTATTAGTGTTCTAAAGACAAAGAGGCTGAGTGAACCCCAAAGGCCAAAGGATTGGTAACAGCTCTCTCTTTCTCTCGCTTCCGCTCTCTCTCCCTCCTCTCTCTCTCTCTGTCTCTCTCTCTCTCCCTCCCTCCCTCCCTCCCTCCTCTCTCTCTATCTCTCTCTCTCCCTACAGAAAAGGTATAAATAGGTACCTATTATTTTAGGGTAATAAAGTGGCTGAAAGGGAAAAAATGTCAGCGAAGTAAATACCTAGGTAGCAATGGAACTATTTATAAGTACCATTATAATGTAGGTATACCATCTACCTGAATTTCTTCTTTCAAAAGCAAAGTTCCAAAAGTTCGTCCGCTTTTTAAAGTTCTTAATTTTCCTATCCAAAACTTCTTGACTTTGCACGTCAACTTTGTGTCGAAAAGTTCGACAGAATCGAATTTATTCCTCATCCCTTTTTTAATCTTCTCTCTTGATTGGCTTCCCACCAGGAAATGACTTACTTTTACTTCTAATCTTTTTTCGGCAGATAATCCTGCCTCGGTGGTGTAGTGGCCACCTGCCTCGGTGGTGTAGTGGTCAAGGCGCTCGCCTGGTAAACAGGAGGGCGTGGGTTCAATCCCAGCCGAGGTATGGAATTTTATCCTCAATGTAATTTGAGAATTTGACCACAGTAATAGTAGTAGCCTACTGCTGGAGTAAAGGGACTTTTCAGTCCTATGCGAGCAGTATAAATAAGCACTATTATTATTATTAAAGGTATAAATAGGTACCTATTAATTTTAGGTTTTTAAAGTGGCTGAAAGCTGAAAGGGACAAAATATCAGCGAAGTAAATACCTAGGTAGCAATAGAACTATTTATAAGTACCTATTATAATGTAGGTATACGATCTACCTGTATTTCTTCTTTCAAAAGCAAAGTTCCAAAAATTCATCCGCTTTTTAAAGTTCTTAATTTTCCTCTCCAAAACTTCTTGACTTTGCACGTCGACTTTGTGTCGAAAAGTTCGACAGAATCGAATTTATTCCTCATCCCTTTTTAGTCCGTCCTTCCTTAGAGTTCAATTACCTCTTATCTCTCATCTCTTTATCTAAATCTCATTTTTATCTCTATATCTTATCATAAGTGTGCATAAAATTTCCAAAACCTTGGGTTTTTTGTCCTTATAGTAAAAATTTTCATTGTAATTTCACGCGTCATTTGAAGCGTCATCGCCATTTTGGTTTATTTATCAGCTTTTAGATGCGACCGGTCTAATCGGTCATTCCTCCTCTTCCTTGTCAAACGGGATAGGGGTGAAAAGAGAACTTGAAAAACAAAAAGTTCTCCCAAATTTCAAGTCAGAATTGTTTGGAATAAAAATCGCATTATTCTACATTATCGGCTAAATGTTATCCTTTGAAAGGACCATTATAATAATCTTTTATGCTCTCAAGCTCTCATTTTAAAACAGTGGTGGAAACCTTGCACTAGATATTCTGATCTTTTGAGCAAAATACAGTTTTGTTGCAATTTACCTATTTTGGGGACTGTAGAAATATTTCGCCCGCGGAGCGGTACAAAATTTGACAAATATAAACATGAAGTGTATAGAAATGTGTGTGTTTTGACCTAGACATTTCCCTTAGGGGCCTTACGCCTGATGCCTAGGGCCCCGCGTCTGTTTTCTAGGGTCTCCCGGGGCCCCTATCCAGCACTGACGCTAAACTTTCCTACCCAGCTCCTAATCTTCTCTACCCCTTTCCTCTAATCTTTTATATTCAGCTCCAAGTCATTATTGACATCATTAGCTCTCCAAAATGGCGTAGCGCTGAAAGGAGCTTTCTAAATAACGAGGATGAGAGTGAATATCTCGTTAGGGTATCTACACACGAGTTGTAAGTTAACATCAGTAAATTAAAAATAATAATAACTAATACTGATTTTGAATATTATACATATAGTTCATGCGAGATAGTTTGGATTAACTCCTAGCATTTACTCAAAAGCTACAAATAAATACTTGTACCATGTTCATCATAATAATAAAAATAAATAACAATAAATAAAACACAAGAGGATTTGACAGAGGGAACTGTAACAAAGGAGGTCTTATCGTCCCGAAATCGAAATGGGAAGGAGGACAGGATAGGAGAAAACTAGCCGTTCTAAGAACAAACCTTATCTGTTTAGGATAAAGTTCGCCCTGGGCGGAAATCAAACCCGTGACCTAGCGCTTACAAGGTAGACGCGCTATCCTCCAATCTAACTCTAGGCTGGTCCAAAATTCTTTGATCTTTCTTACTTTTTATTGGCTGTATAGCGAATGTCGATTTCGATCGACGTCACGTGGTCTCACGTGACGTGAAAACAGTGTACCACTCGTGAACGAAATTAGCTACTATATTATGGGAGAACTTTAAACCATATCTTTCTGACTCCCCATGACTTCGCGTGACGTGAGGGTAGTGTGTTTCTACCTTTACTCTCATCTCATCAGCGCGAATATCGTTACTTTCCATTTACATCGTTAGAAAGTTTGAGGGTAACTCGTTTAGTCCTCGGTATTTATCATTTGTCTGAAAGCTTTCTTATGATGTGTGCTGTGCAAAGGGGTACTTTACTCATTGAAAATATTATCTTGTCCTTGTTTCTTTTTAGCTCATTTGCCTTCATGAGAAGATTCCTCTCTAGATCTTGATACCTTCTTTCACAGTGGTGTAGTGTAGTGGTTAACGCGTTGGACTTCGGATCTGGAGGTTGGTGGTTCGAGTCCAAGACACGTCATAAAATAAATTTATCTAGGTGTAATGATTGCGGAACGATATTTCCGACAAGCATTTAAGTATGCCTTTAGCCAGCCAGTTAGTTTAGTTGGTAGTGCGTCTGCCTTGTAAGCGCTAGGCCGCGGGTTCGATTCCCGCCCGGGGCGGATTTTATCCTGATGGGATAATGTTCGTTCTCGGAACGGCTGGCTTTCTCCTATCCTGTCTTCCTTCTCTCTTCGATTTCGGGACGACTGCGTCTGCCTTGTAAGCGCTAGGCCGCGGGTTCGATTCCCGCCCGGGGCGGATTTTATCCTGATGGGATAATGTTCGGGTGGCGCGTCTGCCTTGTAAGCGCTAGGCCGCGGGTTCGATTCCCGCCCGGGACGGATTTTATCCTGATGGGATAATGTTCGTTCTCGAAACGGCTGGCTTTCTCCTATCCTGTCTTCCTTCTCTCTTCGATTTCGGGACGATAAGACTATAGTAGTTACAGTTCCCTCTGTCAAACCTGGCTGGCTTTCTCCTATCCTGTCTTCCTTCTCTCTTCGATTTCGGGACGATAAGACCATAGCAGTTACAGTTCCCATCGTAGGCTTTCTCCTATCCTGTCTTCCTTCTCTCTTCGATTTCGGGACGATAACTAGCAGTTACAGTTCCCTCTGCTTTCTTCCACCTGGCTTCCTTCTCTCTTCGATTTCGGGACGATAAGACCATAGCAGTTACAGTTCCCTCTGTCAAACCTCTTTAAAATGGTTCGATTCCCGCCCGGGGCGGATTTTATCCTGATGGGATAATGTTCGTTCTCGGAACGGCTGGCTTTCTCCTATCCCTCTCTTCCTTCTCTCTTCGATTTCGGGACGATAAGACCATAGCAGTTACAGTTCCCTCTGTTAAACCTCTTTAAAAAAATTCCTTCTCTCTTGATTTTGGGACGATAAGACCATAGCAGTTACAGTTCCCTCTGTCAAACCTCTTAACAAAAAAATACATGTGTTTTTTTTTTTTATCCTGATGGGATAATGTTCGTTCTCGGAACGGCTGGCTTTCTCCTATCCTGTCTTCCTTCTCTCTTCGATTTCTCTAGCAGTCACAGTTCCCTCTGTCAAACCTCTTTAAAAAAAAACTTGATATTTGCATTCGCTTAAAAAAGTACAGTTACGGAACGGCTGGCTTTCTCCTATCCTGTCTTCCTTCTCTCTTCGATTTCGGGACGATAAGACCATAGCAGTTACAGTTCCCCCTGGCTTTCTCCTATCCTGTCTTCCTTCTCTCTTCGATTTCGGGACGATAAGACCATAGCAGTTACAGTTCCCTCTGTGTTCCTATCCTGTCTTCCTTCTCTCTTCGATTTCGGGACGATAAGACCATAGCAGTTACAGTTCCCTCTGTCGGCAGGCTTTCTCCTATCCTGTCTTCCTTCTCTCTTCGATTTCGGGACGATAATCGCTTTCTCCTATCCTGTCTTCCTTCTCTCTTCGATTTCGGGACGATAAGACCATAGCAGTTACAGTTCCCTCTGTCAACTTTCTTCCACCTGGCGTCCTTCTCTCTTCGATTTCAGGACGATAAGCCCTTAACAGAGGTACAGTGACGCTAAACCTTTAAAAAAGTTTCTTCTTTCACAATTTTAGATCTTCCAAACATAGTTTCCTATGTACTACTTGGTATGTACCTATGTATTTACAATTCTACATAGAACATGAGCCTTTAGGAAGTCAGGTATATCCCTGTGGCCTATGGGTCTGTGGTGTATTTGGGTTTTATCCTTTATTTTCTCAACCTCACTCTCGTATTCTCTTTGAAATCATTGTTTCAACTTGCGAGAGGAAGGAAACTATTTTATTCTCTTTTCGTTTTTCGCGTTGACAATAACCTTTCTTTTAAAACCTTTCAGCAGTTTTGCGTATGTATCAGATAAAACCTTTTGTGCCTTCCCGTTTTGCTGAAACAAAGTACCTACCTAGTTACCTACTCGTGAGGTAGCAAATAATTCATATCCTGTCAGGATAGCAGTATAAATACTGGGTAGTACAGACACATGGCTCCAAGTACCTTGGCGTTCGCGCGCCTTCCGGCAAGCTTGATTTTTGTGACACCATCCGCCACTGGTCGCTACTCGATTAAAATAGCCACTGAGTTGTCCTCACTAGGCTGAGTGCACCCCGAACTTCAAGCACAGAGCCGAAAAAATTCGACCCTGCCGGTAATCGAACCTGGGACCTCCGGCGTGCAAGCCTAGTGTGATACCCACTCGGCCACGGAGGCTAAATCTCAGGAGTCTACAACACTTGAGAGCATGGTAAATTATGCAGACTGTAGCCTATCCTGAAGAGAATAGGGGAAAAAAGTGAAGGCAAGGAAGAGAGAGAAAGAGACAGGAAGAGAGAGAGAAAGAGATAGGGAGAGAGAGAAAGAGATAGGGAGAGAGCGAGAGAGAGGGAGAAAGAGACAGGAAGAGAGAGAGAGGAAGTAAGAGAGCGAGAGAGCAAAAAAAACTGTATTGTCATGGAAAATAATTTGCAACCATGAAATAATGTATGAAGAGGATATAGGTAGAGAGAGAGAGAGGTTGTGAAATTTCTGTGGTAGTAATAAAGGTTATAAAGGCTTTGTAAAATTTCTACCTACGTAAAAGGCACTCCACTTATTAAAATTGCTGCCCTAGTAAGACCTTTACCTTAGTAAAATTCAAGACCTTTACTTTGTTCTTAGTAATAGCATTTAATCGGATACCTTCACACTGGAAAAAAAACTAGGGTGCAGGAATCCCTATCGAGTGAGAGGGTTCCAGAACTCTAATATTGAACTCTATATCGGGAAGCTCGACACTATAATATAGCTTATATAGCATTCCAATAACCTAAATCAGGGGAAGTAACCCAATAATAGAGTTCTTCCACCCTAACTTGTGCCAAACCATCACTATTTTTTTTCTCAGTACCTACACTTCTCAGAATCCTCCCTAGTAAACGAACTACTTTCCCTTCACAAAACTTTCTGTCCTTAAGAGAACCCTATGTTTGGCCCCATACCTACCTCAACAAAGAATGAAGTGGATTTCATTTCTAGACGGCAATAAATTGTGACGTCAGAAGAAAAAAAGCATTAAAAATAGAAAGTTTGTTTTGTTGTTTTCAAATGTCGAGAACTTGGCCATTAGGTCATCCTCCCACGCAAAAAGAAGAAGAAGAAACTAAACGAAACAAACAAATGGAAAGTAAAAAGGACACAGTTGGAAAGCAGAATGAGGGAGAGTGTGAGAGGATAGAAAAGAAAAATAGGAGAGGGGAAGAAAGACGTGAGAACGAGAGAGAGAGAGAGAGAGAGAGAGAGAGAGAGAGAGAGAGAGGTGAGCTGAGAAGAGAGGGGAAAGGAGAGAGAAAGAGGAAAAAAGAAAGGGATAGAGGGGATGGGAGAAATGAAAGGGAGAGAGGGAGGTGGATAGAGAGTGGAGAGAGAAAGTGTCTATTTCCCCTCAGCTTTTCCTTCTCTTGGGAAGGAAGGAAACATCAGTTTCACCACAGGGAGTCCATTTAGCCATATTATACCATACAATCCATTTAGCCATATTACACCTTGCAGTCCATAGAGTCCATTTAGCCATCACATCATACAGTCTGTATACAGTAGGTATAAGACATCCGAAAATCGATAGATCGATAGTAAAATAAAGAGGAAGAGAGAGAGAGGAAGAGAGAGGGAGAGAGAGAGAATAAGACGGAAGGGCGAGGGAAATTAGGAAGCTGAGAGGAGAAAGGAAAAGAAACGAATAAGGAAGGTAGAGAGTGAGAATGAATGAAGGGCAAGAGAGAAGTATAAGGGAGAAGGAGGGAGAAGAGGAAATGGAGAGAAAAGGAAAGGATGAGGAAGATTTAATGAGAAAGATATTGGAGAAGGAGAGGAGAAAAGAAGAGAAGGAGGTAAAAAGGGAATGGAAAGAGACGGATATAATTAAAATTTAGTTGAATCTAAATAAAGACAGGTAGCGGGGAAGGTAAATCTGGGTATATTTATGAGATGGTTATTTATTAAAAGTCTGCCGTATAGCTCGATATTTTACTTTGACTGTGTTTTTATTTGATTTAACCTTGTCTGTTGGGATACGGGATATAAATCTATTTGGATATAAATCTATATTTCCGACCATGATGGATGGATGAGTATCTGAAAAAAAAATCGAAATTTTATTAAAAGCATTTTTTTTTTTTCCAAGTTTTCTGTTAATTCTGTTATGCCGAGGCATCGAGTAGCACGACATTAACTTTTTTGGACACTCTGAAGTTATTGGTCATTTATCATTACATAGTTTACTATTTTCTATTTTTACTTTTAAAACATGCTGCATATTTTCCCTAACAATAAAATTTATGAAAGTGGATTCGTGAAGGACCAGTATAGTTAGTAGGGATATAGCACCTACTCCATCTCTTCTATACCTTGTAGCTAGACACTATCTGGACCTATGTAGGTATTGATGCAAGATTATCCTAGACCCCTATAGTATTACATGGTGCATTTCATATAAGCCTTATTATACTATTTTTGACACATTTACTTCCATGCTTGGTAGGTATTCAGATCAGAATTTCCTTTTCCTCATGAATCACTGCTGAGTCAGAGGGAAAATTCACAACTTCTGTGGGCATCACTTGTAAGTGCCTCCTTTACTGATCCATCTGATAAAACAACGATGATACACTCATCTTTAAAAATTAAAATAATAATAATAATAATAAT
>NW_007377715.1:113443-137437 GCF_000475195.1 Diaphorina citri
CCCCTCTCCGCCCCCCCCCCCCGGTTAACATTCGTAATCATGGTTTTTTTACTACGCTAAATTTCATGACTAGACTTGGACTCAAACCACCAACCTCCAGATCCATAGTGCACCGCGCTAACCACTGCACCACTGAATTTGGTCTTAGCTTTCACGATTGAAGCATACAATACTATAAACAAATTCAAACAAACGAAACAAATTCTACAACTTCATACAAAATTCCAGACAGTCTGAGAAAGCATGCAACCGAGAAAGCAAGCGTACAAGTTCGGAAAGCCTTAAGCTTCTTCTTTTTATCAGTTCACCTTCATAATTCTTCCCCCTCCAACTTATAATTTCTCCCATCCACTCAATATACCTCGTGTTCATTATGAATGGAGATGGAGGTGGTAGAAGACATCTAGGTCGATTCATGCAAATGAAGAGGTTGATAAGGTGCTAAAGGTGCAGGGGTAACCTCGGGTCCTTGAATACAAGGTACGGGATGATACGTGTGCATGTTTAAAAGTTCATTTTGAGATAAATTAGAGTTTGCATTGCAGCTCTCAGAGGATTTCCACCAGTCCATAGTCCATATAAGACAGCACAAAAAAGTCCTTTATTCAATGAAATTAAAGAAAATTCAATTAAATTCTTTTATCTCGACATTAATGTTCACTTGAAGGTTAGTTTCAGCGTTTACTACGTCCGTAAGGCTTGGTTGGGAGGTTCAAACCGGAAAACCCTGTATATTATCTTAAATAGGAAGGTAGGCTCTCTCCTTCAATAGGTAACTCACTTGAGAGTTCTTTCACTAGAGCCTTATCAATACTTGAGCAGCTCTGCCTACGTACGGGCGTTGTGAAATCTATCAAATTAAAGGTCTTTTTACCAGGAACACGAAATTCCCGGAGGGACGGGCCCAGCTTGTTTTAATAGGTTTGATCCAGGGAACTACAAGCTAACTATAAGTTTAGCTTATCACAGATTAGTATAAATAGTGTGCCATTTCCCAATACATTGACTTGGACATCTACAAGAGATCAGCCCTCCCACCGAAAACACAATAAGTATTTAGCTCAGAAAGAACTCTCAGATCAACCGTCCAGATTCACGCCACACTCAACATTGCTGCACTTCCGTGTTCCAGCGATTCTATTAATCTAAAGCCGCTGTCGTTATCAGTATCGTAAGTTAGGAACTTTAATATTGTTGTAGAACAAGTTCTATTTTCTATAGAACAAATTCTAGTTCTCAAACATCGAACACAGAACTCTTAACTATTTCCGACCATTCGGTTCTAAATTGATTCGATCTCTATGATCTAACATTCTAACATAATGTTTTAGAGAGGGGGACCATAATCCATTAGTATTACAATGTCCCATACATTACATTGTTAAGCCACGTCTTGGAAGAATGTGAATTCCTGTCACTTGCTCGCTTCGAGTGACATTACCGCTCTGAGAGAAGAGAGAGAGAGAGAGTCCATTCATAAAATACCTTTCAAGTGTCTCATGAATAAATTTGAGGCGGTCGTAAAAAAAGGAAGAAGGAATTTGAATGCCTCAGGTTCGATTCCATGAGGGGGTCTAAAACAGCTTTATTTTCGGTACGCTACCAAAGCACCATGACTTTATTTTGGGGAGTTTCCCTTGCCGTAAGCAAGTGGACGGGTTAACTAATTTGCCAAGTTATTTCAAAATATGACGGCAGAAATGCAGGCATCTGTCACCGAGCACTCTGACTCTCATTCCTGAGATGCTGGGTTTGAATCCCGGTCGGGTCGGAAATATTCTGACCAAACTTTGCTGTTCCCAGATATGCATGAAAGTAAAAGAGTGTGCCTTGAAGTAAGGCGAAATCAGTTCTGAACTACTGCCTCAAAAAGTAATAATGAAAATAAATATAAATAAAGCATCAAGTATGATTTATTTCACGTTTGTGAAGCTAGGGCCCCATGACTTGAACACAAGTTCCCTTTCTCATTCCCTTCTGAAATCTTGCCTGGTAAGTTTCGTCATTCACAAATTTTGATTCGTGTAATCGTGGTGTTCTGTGATCCATTATGATTTTGTTTCTTGTCCGCAAACTTAGCTGCAACCTGCAAGTCTCCTGTATAGAGGACAGAAGATAAAAGTTCTCTCTGAGCTCTGAGGTCATGTCTTCTGAGACTCAGAACATTTTGAGCGGGATTACCTAGATGTTCTAATTTAAGGAATTGTAACTGTGGTAAGCATAAATGATTGTACCTGTTTACCAGGCGAGTGTCTTGACCACTACGCCACCAAGGCAGGTGACTTTTTGACTTTGAATAATAGTGACTTTTTGACTTGACCGGGAATCGAACCCGGATTTTTTTCCCAATCTTTTGTGTTAGGTGTTAAGGCCGGGGGAGGTAGGGGTTGTCAGATACCAGATGTACATGGTGTTTCAATAAAGATTCCTTTGACGGATAGGTATTATTTGGAATTTTTAGATTGAAAATTTAGACATAATTATCCCGTTTGACAGGACAAATAAAATTATTGAGACAACATAATCTCCGTGTCATAAAATGGATTAATAATAATTATGATAGTTTCGGGTACAAGATTTCAACATTTAAAGTGTATTAACTATGAATGCGTGTGTGGTTTTTTCCCCTTGGTTAGTAAACTATGCTAAATTTTAGTACTTGACTTGGACTCAAACTACTAAACTCCAAGTCCGAAATCCACCGCGCTGACTAATGGACCATCATTCAGGTTGATTTAAATAGACTTCAATTATTTGGGGTAGTCGGTGTTAAAGGGTTAAGTGACCCGTTTTCATTATTATTATTAGTTTTTTTTTTATCAAACAAGATATTTGATCTACTTTCCCCTACCTTGTTTGAACATCTTCGATTTCAATTTTGTAGAAAAAAGATTTCTTCCTCCCCCTTTTTCACTCCTTATCCCTTTTCCTTTCTCTCCCTCTCTGTCTCTCTCTGTCTCATTCCATCCCGTCTTCCTCTTTCTCTCCCTCTTCCTTCCTTTTTCTCGTTCTCTCGTTCCAACTTCTTCCTCTTCCCTCCCTCCTCCTTTCTCCTCTTTCTCTTTTATTTTCCTTCCTCTCCTTTTTTCTCTCCCTCCCTCTTCTCTTGCACTCACTCTGTTTTGATCTCTCTCTCTTTCTCTCTCCTCTCTCTCTTCTCTTGCACTTACTCTATTTGATGTTTCTCCTCTCTCTCTCTCTCACTCACTCTCTCTCTCTCTCTCACTCGTTTCGTGCTTTCCTCTAGTTCTTTGAAAATGGCAAAATGTAATTTGTCAAAAACAAATAGTAGATAGATAGTCTTAGTCTGTCAATAAATGTGAATATGTACGTAAAATGTTCTCAATAAAACAACATGATAGCAGGTCATAGTTTTTAATATGAATACCAGGGCCGCGTTCCATACAAAAGTTATGACGGAGGTAACTAATATACTAATATTGCAGAAGAAAGAGTCTTCAAACATTCCATAACCATTATTATTTATATTGTTTTTAAACGCCAAGATGGGCCAACACGAGAACACCACAAAAGTATCCCGTTGACATAATTATTACATGAAGTTAATTCTGATCGAAATACTAGGACTTTTGGGCATCGAACTCAAGGCCTTCTGCATGGCAAACATTTTCTTTACCATAGAGCTGACCATGTCCCTTTATTCCTTGAATAAGTCACCACCGTATTTTACGCCTGAAGACTCCGCCACTGGCCTATTGTCCATGTAAAGTTAATACCTACCTTCACATTGTACCATGACTATGAAAGCTACAGCTTTTACAAGTATTGTAACATTTCGTAACAGAACATTGTAACATTTCGTAAACCCCTTCTTACCCATGATTCTTGTCCCATCTCGTATCATTGTCCCTTGCTTTTCGTGCATAATTTATCCGGAAAAAACATGAGCTTTTTTTATCGAGGAAAAAAATATAGAGGGGAAACAAGAGCCGTCCAAAAATTGTTTGCAAAATATTTTTTTTAGGTAGGTAGATTGTAGGTATGTAGGTAGGTACAGATTGTTTTATGTAAATTGCGTACATAGGTACGCCGCCTAAATGAACTGAATGGTGGAAGGGAAGAAGAGGAAGATAAATAAAATGAGATAGAGATGGGAGGGAGATAAATGTAAACAGAAGAGAGAGAGAGAGAGAGAGAGAGAGAGGTGGAAAGAGAGATGAAGAAGGAGATGGAGGAGGAGGAGGAGGTAGGAAGATAGATAAAGAAGGAGATGGAAAAAGTGTGGGCGTGGTTTCAGCTTAAATTTCAGTCTAAAATTGTAGTTTATTATTTTTCTGCATTAAATTCGGTGCTAAATTTCAATCAACTCCCTCATTATAATAATGTTCTCTCTTCCTCTTCCTCCTCCTCCTCCTCCTCCTCTCTCTCTCTTATGAGCCATAATTTAGCTCGCTTTATTTTTTATTATTTTCTCTACGTCTTCTCTCTCTCCCTCTCTTTATTCAACTTATTATGACATTGACATTGGTACGAGTACTTAAGAAAGAAAAGAAAAAAGTGCAAAAAAAACGAATAAAAATGAAAATAATACCTAAATGAAATCACAGAATTAGAAATCATTAGTCCGACAGTCCAACTGAAGTGTAAATAATGAAAAAACCACCAACTAACTAAAATGGATATTTACCTACGTGCATAGAATAGGTATGAGTAGGTACTCACTCAATTAACGTACCCACAAAATAACGGAAGGAAAAGAAGTAAGGAGAGGAAAAGGTAGAAGAGGAAGAGGAGGAAAATGTAGGGAAGAGAAGATAGAGGAGGAGGAAAAGGTAGAAGAAGAGGAGAAGCAAAATGTGGAAGAGAAGAAAGGAAGGGAAGCAAAATGAGGAAGAGAACATAGAGGAGGAGGAGGAGGAGGAGGAGAAGGAGGAGGAGGAGGAGGAGGAGGAGAAGGAGGAGGAGGAGAAGGAGGAGGAGAAGGAAAAGGAGGAGGAGGAGGAAAAACGAGAGAAAAGGAGGCAGAGAAGAGAATCCAGAAAGCAGACCATTATTAATTCCAACACACGATTCAAACCAGAAATACTAGGTGAGTGGTAAGTTACAAATATGAAGGTTTAAGTGAAGTTGTTCAAGTGTTGTGTTTAGGTGCACAGGAATATATTTTATGAAAACTACTGCTTTAATTATTATTTTCCTCGTTTTTATATTTTTATATACAAAATATAAATTTCACTCTTAGAATCTGAAAAATGGAAATGGGTTTTTGCCCTCTTCAGGGAAAAAATCTAGTTCTATAATATCAAACAGTTTGAGAAACATTAAAAAATCGGCCCTAACAGAAACGAGATTAAAGAAAGTTGAGAACGAATTCAGGCTAAGGTAGAAGGCTAGATAGTGGAGATGTCAAAATTACTTTAATAGTGGAGATGTCAAAACTCTTTATATCACCTATTTCTCTCAAACTGTCCATAGGTGATTAAAGGTATAACTTGTAATTTCGTATTAAAGCTTGTTGGGTAAGAAACCATTGTAGGTAGCGGTAAACAGAACTTTTTTCCATCATAAAAAGAAAGAAGAAGCTTACTAATTAACTAGGTGTCTACCTAAATACCGAAGAAGTTGAAACATTACACGAATAAATATGTACATAAAAATGCTTAATTATTCAAAACTAAAGGAAAGTAAACTAATGGGATAAAATAAAGGTAAGCAAAAGCCAGGAGATGAGGAATGGTACCTTATGAAGAGAGGGAGGTGAAGAAGAAGAAGAAGAAGAAGAAGAAGAAGAAGAAGAAGAAGAAGAAGAAGAAGAAGATGAATTAATGAAGGAAAAGATGAAGAAGAAAAATTCCAGAGAAGAAAACGGGATAAAATCCCCTCTTGTATCAAACTTTTTCTACCTTTGATATAGAAGGTGAAAAGATCAGGAGATGAAGGTTTTCCCATTTGATTTTTCTTGTTTTTGTAAGTGAATAATGAGCATTTTTTTCTTGTTTAGGTGTAGAAAGCAAGAAAACCTAATTAAATTGGTCATGCCGCCACTGATCGCTACTCAATTAAAGTATCTTCAGATCATGATTTCAAGTAGAGCAAAGGAAAAATTGATAGGGAGAGACAGTGACAGAGAGAGAGAGGGAGAGGGAGAGGGTCTCTCTGTGAGCTTTTCTTCTTAACCAGAGTTTTTCCATCTAATAATACGTACCTAACTATGGAACTGAACGTGTTTGTATAATCCTTTAATAATCCTTTTAGGACGGTATTGAGGATTTGAGGAGTAATAGGATCAAAAATATCAGGCTGCATGCACAGGTAGATTACATTAGCCCTCAATGCACAGGAATAGACCTTGTTTAATTGTTTATCCTGCCCAAATAGGACTGAAATGTCCCTTTACTTCAGCAGTCTAAAGGCCAACCGCTCACCATCAGGTAGACCTGTTCACACGTACCTGTCTGTAGGCGAGGTTAACGCCTTAGGCGTTCTCTACCACCTAACCCCGAGAGCTCCATTATTATGTGGTCAAATTCTCAAATAAATGAGGATGCAAGAAAACTTTCCTCTTTAAGAAAAACGAGTGAAAAAAATACTTTGTAACCTAAGACCACCAGTTTATTAGAATGTAAATAGCTAATTAAAAAATGTTAGCTTTTCATTAACACCGTAATATTAAAATGTGTTGCAATATTTTATGCAGCAAACTGCACTGTCTTCATAAACCAGTTTATATTCATGTTATATTTTATATTAGGACTTTGAGGAAGCTTTTTCTTTATTATTATTACTTATTATTATTATCTTCTTCTTTCTTCGTCTTCTTCTTCTTCTTCTTGGAAGGTAGCGCGCTCACCTTGTAAACGCTAGGCTAGGTCACAGGGTCGGTTTCCGTCCGGGGCGAATTTTTTCCTAAACAAATAAGGTTCGTTCTCGGAACGGCTGGCTTTCTCCTGTTCTCCTTCTTTCTTCGATTTCGGCACGATGAGACCTTCGTTGTCAGAAGTCCCTCTGTTAAACCTCTTCAAGAAATATAAATAAAACTTACCTACTCCACTACGTATTCACAAAATAATTCACACCGCTGCTGCACTGGTATGAAAAGGCCAGCATGTGCGACGTAGCTCTTATTCACACGTGAACATTATGAAAGACAAATAATGATTAAGCACCGTATACATAATAGAATGCACTCAAAAGGCCCGTGCACACTTGTGGTTCGGAAAAAAATCGTGTCGTGCGCATAGATTTAGAAGAAAGTCGTGCGTGGGGACACTCTCATTTAAATTACAGTACAAGGACATTTTGTGTCGTTAGGGGGAAAAAATCGTGTCGTACCTAGTGGGAACGCTCCCATTTAAATTACATTTCCCACAAAGACATTCGGGGGGGAAAAATCGGATGAAACTCACGACAAGTGGGAACGGACCTTGACTCTACATCATACACTTTAGCGAGTAGAGTAGAATAGAAAGGCGGAGTAGCCAGATCCCCCATTTTCAGCTTTTGACATCTTTTGTCTTTTGCTTCTTGTTCATTTCAGGCTAAATATTCTTCTTTATCCTGATACTTCCTGTACAGTGGTGGACCATTGCAGACGGTTTGGGACTTTTGAAAATTTCAGGTAGATTTAGCACTTTTTTTGTTAGGTTTGATAGCGGGAACGGTATAGGGACCGAAGGTCTTATCGCCCCGACAGCGGGAAGCGAAGAAAGACAGGGTACAAGAATGTCAGCCGTTTTGAGAACGAATAATAATAATAATAATAATAGTGCTTATTTATACTGCTCGCAGTGCTCGCATAGGACTGAAAAGTCCCTTTACTCCAGCAGTAGGCTACTATACTATTATTCATCTCCCATTAGCACCTTCATTATTTTATGTTCAATTTGTAGTGATACCTATCAGGAGAACCTTGTTCAATGTTTACTTCTATGTTAATAGGTAGGTACCTAATAAATTAGGTATATCCAGCAGAAAAAGCAAATGTTGAGTGCGAAGGGCATCAACTCGTAAAATTTGTAGTCAAAACCAAATGTCAGCCCAAAGCAATCACCCTAGCTAGGGCTGATCACCCTAAGTTAGGAGAGGCTGACGAAAAACGCCGATCCCGTCTGTACACGGGAAAAGGCGAAGAAGAAGATTAGATATACTTCTGAAATTTCATACATATTTCATAAATTAAATAAGGTAGGTAGCTAATTTAAAAACGAAATTAAATTTGCCCAGTTTTACACAAAATAATAAAAATGCTCATAAAAATAAAGAAATTAGAAAGGAAAAATAAAGTTGAAATCGGGGCGAATACGGACCTAAAGGTGTGTCCACACATAGTTGAAAGGCCGTCGATCGATGTTTTGACACACCTTTAGAAAAGTTCCGAAAAATTTCAATCTCAAATCCGGCCCTGAATTGAAATGACAGTGACCTCACCTTCTCAGGTTGTCTAAAAATATTTTTCCAGTCTGGTCGATAAACGGGAAAACATAATGAAGTTGACATTTTCAAGTTATCAAGAAAGTTCGCAAAGAAAACAGAATATACATGAAAATTCTGATAACAACATTAAGGTCCGTTCACATCTTGTCGTTCAGAAAAAAAAATCGTGTCGTGAGAACACTCTCATTTAAATTGCATTGTCTACAGGACATTCGGAAAAAAATCGGATGAAACTCACAAGTGGGTACGGGCTATGGAGTGCTGAGGTAAAGGGATTACTTAGTACCTACTACCTACTTATGTTTCATACGAGGAGTGTGAGTTAGTGTTTTAGAAAATCGTGGGACTCACTCAAAAAAATCATCCCTGGAGGAAATTCAGCTTAAAACATCCCTACAAGGACCCAAATGGTTCTATGAAGAACACAATTTAGTGAGAAAATTTCCTTTCTGCGGCGAACAATTCTGCCAAATTTCATTACAATCGGACAACCGGTTCCAGAGTTATGGTGAAGCAAAGAACGAGTCCAACTAGGAAAATCGTCAAATCAAAACTTCGAACTCATTTCGCTCGTTAAAAAAAAAAAAAAAAAAAAAAAAAAAAAAAAAATTTTTAATTTCTCTTTATTCCTTTTTTTTTTATTTTTATCTCATTATTCTAATTCTACCTATATCCATTTCTATTAATTCTAATTCCATAATGTATTCTTTCGTCAACAACCCCTCTTCTTATGGGTAAGAGCTACACCCCCACAACCCACAAAAATACCTTTCCATGTTCCCACGCTATGAAAAATGAAATACCTACCACTCACTCTTTGCCTACCTTCCTTTCTACTTACTCTTCCTCTTCCCTCTTTCTACTCCATTTCATCCCTTCTATCTACTCCTTCTCTTCCCCCTCTGTCTCTACCTTCCTCTCTACTCCTTTTCTAATATTTACTCCTTCTCTTCCTCCTCTCTTATCTATCTCTCCTTTCTCTACCTCCTACATTTCTACCTATGAGTATATCTGTAGCCCTCTGTATGTGGATTGTAGCTATATAATTATGTTTATTCCATAAACTAACCCATTATTAAATATTTCTTCTGCCTGCCTTCTTATAGGTATGTAGGGGAAAAATGGCCTGTGACCTAGAATGTTACCTATGATTGCCTGCCTTACGTGAATGCATATTGATGAAGGCATATAAAATAAAGTACACTTTGTCTTAAAGGCCCCTACACACGCGGAGTCCGATTGACTACTTCAGCTCGCGTCCATTCAGTCCATTTTGTCCTTAATCCCACTGGATTCGAGTTAAATAACGGTGTCTTTACACAACAAGACCACGGGTCCATAAATAAATTGAATAAATCCAGAATTGATGTCATCTGCAAAACTGGCGTATGCAAAGTGGAAGGCATTTAAGGGCCCTGGAGGGACAAAGTCATTGGCGCCAAACTCCAAATTTTGGACCATCCACCGTCAATCTATTGAACCATGGGGCCCCCTGGCCAAAACTTGCGGGGGCGCAATAGTATACAATACGTCATCGTCACTGCATTGCAGAATCCCAATTTTTCACCGCTTTTTCCGCCAAAAAACGCAGCCAAAGATTTTTTTTTAGTTATTCGGAATTATCCGAACCGAACAGTTTGATCCTACATAAAATCCGTTTCTTCATGCGTGTACTCCGCATTTTCTTCACAAGTTTGAATAATATAATAATATTTTCTGACATTTTATTATTAAACCATAAAAAAAGACAAGCATTCACAAGTGTGTTTTTAAACAATTTTCTTCAAGTATGTATTTTTTCTCTCTCTCTTAAGTTTCTCCTTTCTCTTTCTCTCTCTCTCTCTTTCTATCGTGTTTCTCGCTTCATATCTTGAGTGTATTCATGTAATTTTTTCGCTCTAACAAGGTTTCCGCCATCAAGAGAAAATTGATAAAAAGAAAAGGGGGAAAGAGATATGTAGGAAGGTACTTAGAGGGAAAGAGGGGGGGGAGAATGGAACAGTTGTATACAAAATACTCATTACCTACTTACCTAGGGCCCAGATGGATACTTAAAATGGAGATATAGAAAGAAAAAAAGAGTAGAAAAAGGAGTAAGAAATAAGGAAGGACAAAGATGAGGACCGCATATCTAATGAGTAATGAGGTAGGTACATAACATCACTAGTTAGGCATAAGGAGCCAATTGACGGATGGTAAACCCTTCCCTCAGCTTGGTCAATAACAGTCATATACCTACAGCTACGAGTTAACTTACATAGAACTCTTGAAAGGAATCTCATAAACATCAATAGGGTAAGTGTACCATTTATTCGCCCACTTAAAAAACGTACCATTTATTGGCCCACCTGCCCACATATATTTTTCTAATTTTTGTTTTTATGACTACAATTTTAGAATAGCACTGGTTCGATAGCAGTCTTTAAGCCCTTTCTTTTGATGAAATTGGATCTTGAAAAAGTTCGTCCAGTTCAGACTTATGTGGAGAGAATGGGACAGTTGTACAAATACTCATTACTTACTTACCTAGGGCCCAGATGGATACTTAAAATGGAGATATAGAAAGAAAAAAAGCGTAGAAAAAGGAGTGAGAGATAAGGAAGGACAAAGATGAGGACCGCATATGCGTATATCTAATGAGTAATGAGGTAGGTACATAATATCACTAGTTAGGCATAAGGAGCCAATTGACGGATGGTAAACCCTTCCCTCACAGCTTGGTCAATAATAGTCATATACCTGCAGCTACGAGTTAACTTACATAGAACTCTTGAAAGGAATCTCGTAAACATCAATGTCTATCCTCAAAAAGGCCTTCAAAACCGCACAACACAAAGTTCATTCAACTGGCCCTCAATCTTTCCTCGGAGGACGATTATAGAAATCTAAAGACAGCGCAATTCAAGATAGAAGAGCAAACTTGCACAACATTACAACATGGTGAACGTCAATTTTGCAAACCCCCTACAAACAGCTTTTATCACCCCCCACTCCAATGGGACACTTGAACGTGAAGACATCCAACCGCGTTTTACGATAAGCCAAAGCTGCCGGCAACAATAAACACTCGAGTAATCTGAGGACAATGTAAAGGGAGACAATGTCAAATTGAAGAATCTGAAATGGAAGAAAAAAGAGAAGAAGAGGAGGAGGAGGAGGAGGACGATGAAATGGATGAGGAGAACAAAGGAGAGAAAGAAGAATAAGAAGGAGACAATGTCAAATTGAAGAATAAAAGAAGAGGGAGAAGGAGGAAATGGATTAGGAGAAGGAAACAGAGGACAAGGAGAAGGTGGAGGAAATCAGGAAACGGGGGAACAGTAGGAGGAGGAGGAGAGAAAGAATGAGAACAAGGAAAATTTGTCAAATTGAAGAATCTTAAGGAAGAGAAAACAGGAGAAGGAGGTGGATAAGAAGGAGGAAAAGAAGAAGTAGGAGAAAGAGAGCAGAAGAAGTTAAGAAAAGAAGTTCGTAATTTCTCCGCTAGATGTCATGTTTGTGGGTTTCCAATTTTTTTACCCCCACTCCTGACGCAGAGTGAACGTCGAGTGACGCCGCGTCGATGCGGCGTAGGAATGAAATACAGACCTATAGTGAAGCGGTCAAACTTTCTTAACTTCGCGGGGCGGAGCGCTATAGCGCTCCTTAATGTACATTTTCAAAGACCCAGTAAACCCCAAAACCCACGCCTGTTCATGTTGATGATGATGGTAAAACATCAAGTAAGATGGAGTTATGATACGAAGCTCTGAATGACAAACTAATTTTCTAAAACAACGTCTTCACCTTTTCTGTTTTCTGAAAAAAGTTTTAAAAGAATTCTATCTTTTAATATCCTTGGATCTTGAAAATATTTGTGCAGTACAGACTTATGGGGTATTAGTGTATTACTCAGAGGGGCGAGAGAAAAAAGGAAGGGGCCCTCACATGAGGGCCCATAACTGGCACACCTACCATACAATTGTAATAATATACATGGGCTTAGGGACTATTATATTATAATTTATAATAGAGAAAAATAAGCATATAGGTAGGTACATACCTAAATACCTAAGAATAATACTTAAGTAAATGTATTTTTAGAAAATCGCCCATATCAAGGCCGCTTTTGTTAAGCATGGACAGTTTTGATTAGGAACAAAGTCACATCATTATTTATATTAATATTGTTTAGTTTATTAGGTGTAAAGTAAATTCTTTACGTAGAAAATACGGGGACTAAATTTAGACGGACAGAGAAAAACAAATCGAAATAGTGCTTATTATAAAAAAAATAATAAGAAGAAGAAGAACAAGAAGAAGAAGAAGAAGAAGAAGAAGAAGAAGAAGAAGAAGAAGAAGAAGAAGAAGAAGAAGGCTCCTTAATAGCGCTCCTTAATGTACATTTTCAAAGACCCAGTAAACCCCAAAACCCACGCCTGTTCATGTTGATGATGATGATGGTAAAACATCAAGTAAGATGGAGTTATGATACGAAGCTCTGAATGACAAACTAATTTTCTAAAACAACGTCTTCACCTCCCCTCCACCCCTGCATTCTAAGGATCCCCCTCCATTTTAAGGATCCCCCCTCCATTCTAAGGATACCCCCTTCATACTAAAGAGTCTCACATCCTTTCCGTTCTAAGGATCCCCCCCTCCATACTAAGGAGTATCACATTCCCCCATACTAAGGACCCTCCTCCACCAAGGAGAAACGAAATTCAAATTCCCATCAGGTCGCAGCTTTCCAATTTTCAAATGGGGGGGGGGGATGGTATTTCAAATTCAAATGGCATACTTTAAAAATCTGGTGTGAACATCACACGACTTTCCTTATCCTATTGAATGATGCTTATTTGAGTGTTCTTTTACCCTAACTTTTCTTTTACCCTAACAATATCTCTAACCGTTTTGTCGCTATAGCTGAAAACCGCCAAAAAACGGTCGAAATCTGTCCAAAAGCGGTCAAAATACCGCCAAGCGCAGCAACCATCTCAACCAAACGTTTTGTGTTGCATCCTTATCACATTTGTGAACTACATACCAAATTTCAAGTCTCTAGCTCATACCGTTCCCGAGATATTGTTAAACTAGACCGAAAACCGCCAAAAAGCGGTAAAATGCCACCAACCGTTGCACCGGTCTTAACCAAAAGTTTCGTGTCGCATCCTTGTCACATATGACATCTACATACCAAATTTCAAGTCTCTAGCTCTTACCGTTCTCGAGATATTTTGTTTACAGACACACAGACAGAGTTGCATTATTGTCACATTTGACAGCTACATAGGTACCCAATTTCAAGTCTCTAGCTCTTACCGTTCTCGAGATATTGTTAAATTACACCAAAAAGCTGTAAAATGCCGCCAACCGTTGCAACGATCTTAACCAAAAGTTTCGTTTCGCATCCTTGTCACATTTTAAAGATTCATACCAAATTTCAAGTCTCTGGCTCTTACCGTTCTCGAGATATTTTGTTTACAGACAGACAGACACACAGACAGACAGACAGACACACACACGGACCAAACTTCGGATTTAGGCTCTAGGGACCTCAAAACGTGTTTTGGCACTAAAAACTGAACATCGAAAATTTGACCCGATTACATTACTTTCCTTCCTATAGGATAAGGAAAGTAAAAAAAACTGGTGTTTGGGGGATTTTTTTCACATTTTCTCACACAAATGAGCTCTGATCTTGAAATTTGTCACGACAACCTAAGAACCTCTTGTTTCCTATCTTAGTCTTGTTTTCTTCTCTTCTTTTCGTCTTCTTTCACTCTCCTGTACAATCTTTCGTCTGTCCCTCTCTCCCTCTCTTTCTCCCTTGGAGATTATCTCCCACTCTCTTTCTCCTTTAGAGAGTCTCTCCCCCCCCCCCCTTTTCTCGAAATAGTTCTTATTATAAAATATAAGAAAAAGAAGAAGAAGAAGAAGAAGAAGAAGAAGAAGAAGAAGAAGAAGAAGAAGAAGAAGAAGAAGAAGGAGGAGGAGGAGGAGTAGTATGAGAAGAAGAAAGAGAAAAAGCAGAAGAAGAAAAGAAGAAAGAATCGAAGAAGGAGACGAAGAAGCTTTCTGTGACACCTAATAGAACAACATTCCTGTTTTTCTTCCTCCTGCTCTACCCATCTCCCCAAATCCTGTAAAAAACCCCTTTTCCTGCAGTCCCACCATCACAGGAAGTTTCAAGTGACTCTCTATCTGACTTAAGAAGAGTCTCAAATACTTGAAATCTTGCAGTCTGTTATCTCATGATAAGAAGGTATTAAATTTGTTATCATCTTTCTTATCATCTTATCAGTATCCCTGCAGTCCCACCATCACAGGAAGTTTCAAGTGACTCTCTACCCGACTTAAGAAGAGTCTCAATCTCAAATACTTGAAATCTTGCAGTCTGTTATCTCATGATAAGAAGGTATTAAATTTGTTATCATCTTTCTTATCATCTTATCAGTATTATCAGTGATAAGAGGATCAAATATAGGTACCTACAAGTGTTAGCTGCTCAAAGGTTGTGTTCTTTGGTGTGTAAGCCTTCACCTTCACAAGTTCACACCCAACAAGCCCTCGAAGGTGGTGTCCGTGTAAACTTGAAGGCCATTTTTGCCGAATTTCATGAAATCGATCAGCTTTTTCACAAATTAGGCCTTATTTTGGACTCTTTCATGCCACTTTAATCGCAATAGTTATATCCAAGAATTAAATTACCTAGGTAATTAATTTATTTTTCCTTCAGGTTCCCAGAAACTTCAACTTTTTCTATCTCATTAGATCCAGCCCTGGTTTCTAACCAATGATAATTAATAGTTTCTATAGCTACTCTATACAAATTTCCTGAAAAATATACCTAAATACTCAACCTAATTAAATTTCATTGCTGACCTATTTTAATAAACTATTGCCTACCTTACCTATCTACCTATGGAGGTGAAGAAAATTATTAGTGGAAATGTCAAGTTCCCACAGGAATCCTCTCCTCTCCCTCCAATCTCCTATAATTAATAATAAGGAATTCTCAAAGCTGAAAGGGTAATGAATTCCCATAAATTGATTTTATTACTAATTTGACTGTATGGAAGGGAGGGAGAGACAGAGCAAATAAAAGAAAGAAAGCTAGAGCTAACTATTAAGCCACTAATTTTTCCTTTGTCAATCAGTTACCAATTAAATTTTCTTAATTAATCAAGGGTATATGCTTTTATCATTGCGAAATACCTACCTACTTTTATATCTATCACTGCGAACTCTATAGGTTCCCAGAAACTTCACCTATTTCTATCTTATTAGATCCAGCCCTGGTTTCTAAACCCAGCCCTGACCGGCGCGGCACATTACATTATTCTGTATACTAAGCTTGGCCTTTACATAAACCTACAAAGGTCAGTAGAACACTCTCTCTTCCTCTCTCTCACACTTTCCCTTCCCATCTTTCTCCCTCCCTGTCTCTCTCTCTCTCTCTCTCTCTCTCTCTCTCTCTCTCTCTCTCTCTCTCTCTCTCTCTCTCTCTCTCTTTTTCTCTCTGTTTTTGAGCTTAAATTCGTCTATCTAATGATACACATTGTTCTCTCATCCTTTTATTTTTCAAGAGGTTTTACCTCACTGTATATAGGTCACTGCTAAGAGTGCTAAGCCAAGATCTTTAGTGATGGGTTTTTACCCTCCATTCAGTTACAAGTTACCACCCTCGCACATTAACCTCACCCCAGCCTGAGTGGGGCCAGGAAAAGTCGATTGTCCAGATGGTCACCCATCCGGATACTAACCACGCGCAACGTTGCTGAACTTCAGTGAACCATGTGGGGAACTAGTGTATTCAACGTGCTCTCGCCGCGCGCTGACTCTCCATTTTTATTATCATTATTATTACAAATCTCTTCATTTCTGTTTAAAGTTTGAAATAATGAAATACCCAATGACATCAGCGTTTCAACAACAACTTACTGTAAAAAGCTTACAGGCCATTTTCTGTCAATAACAGACGCGCGGGCTTTTGAGAAGATTAAATCCGAACATTTTTCATTAAAATGTCGTCCTCAATTTTGTGAAATACTTGGGCAACAAAGCCGACCCTAAAATATTCTGTACTGCCTTTTCTTTGGGCAACAAAATCTCCGTTCAGCCAAACAATGAGTCCATAATGAAGGAGTTTCACACTTCCGCCGGAATAGTGTTAAACTGAGATGTAGACATCAGGTAAAAGAAAGCGGTCTTATAGAGGTACCTATATCTACACTACCTACTCTTTTGCCAGGATTATGCTTCTGCTAGCATAACCCCTTTATTACGTACCTTTTTGAACAAGAAGAGTAGGCGATTTCTCTGTATGGAACTATGTACAATATCAATGATTGAACAATTACAGTGATAGATATGTAGAAGAGAATATATAGATAGAGAGACAGAATTTTGAAATATTCAAACTCTCCAATAAATTTTCAGATACATAGAGGTAGGTACCAAGGTAGGTACTTACCAAAGCAGGTACTAGTTGATAGTGCAGTTTGAAGTACCATTAATATGTATTCAAACTCTCCATGAAATATTCATTTACTTTCGAATAATCTCCTCGGATGTGTAAAGCGTGAGTGAGTGAGTTTAAACACCTACTCTTTTCATTGGACTAGTCAGTCAATGAGTTAGATCCTAAAATAGGTATGTAACTCACTCTTCAACTCCCTGTAGTTCCTGTAGGTTGATCAAGATCTGACTCATTGACTGAGTAGTTCACTGAGAAGAGTAGTTCTTTTTTTTATACCTCACTCACTCTTTAGACTCTTTACACATGTTTAGTACCCAGGGAAGGTAAGTGATTGCACGTACATATAAGTTTCCATACCATTACCTATGCACATCACACAGGATGTGTGAGCCAGTTAAATGGTGATCTATCATTCTTCATTAGGAATAAGGAGAGTAATATCTTACAATAAGGAACTTCAGTGAACCATGTGGGGAACTAGTGTATTCAACGTGCTCTCGCCGCGCGCTGACTCTCCATTTTTATTATCATTATTATTACAAATCTCTTCATTTCTGTTTAAAGTTTGAAATAATGAAATACCCAATGACAGCGAGTCAACAACAACTTACTGTAAAAAGCTTACAGGCCATTTTCTGTCAATAACAGACGCGCGGGCTTTTGAGAAGATTAAATCCGAACATTTTTCATTAAAATGTCGTCCTCAATTTTGTGAAAGACTTGGGCAACAAAGCCGACCCTAAAATATTCTGTACTGCCTTTTCTTTGGGCAAGAAAATCTCCGTTCAGCCAAACAATGAGTCCATGATGAAGGAGTTTCACACTTCCGCCGGACTAGTGTTAAACTGAGATGTAGACATCAGGTAAAAGAAAGCGGTCTTATAGAGGTACCTATATCTACACTACCTACTCTTTTGCCAGCATTATGCTTCTGCTAGCATAACCCCTTTATTACGTACCTTTTTGAACAAGAAGAGTAGGCGATTTCTCGTTTGTACGTATTCTGTATGGAACTATATACAATGTACAATATCAATGATTGAACAATAGCAGTGATAGATAGGTATGTATAGAAGATAAATATATAGATAGAGAGACAGAATTTTGAAATATTCAAACTCTTCAATAAATTTTCAGATACATAGAGGTAGGTAGCAAGGTAGGTACTTACCAAAGCAGGTACTAGTTGATAGTACAGTTTGAAGTAGGTACCATTAATATGTATTCACTCTCCATGAAATATTCATTTACTTTCGAATAATCTCCTCGGATGTGTAAAGCGTGAGTCAGTGAGTGAGTGAGTGAGTGAGTGAGTGAGTGAGTGTAAACACCTATACTCTTTTCATTGGACTAGTCAGTCAATGAGTTAGATCCTAAAATATGTAACTCACTCTTCAACTCCCTGTAGTTCCTGTAGGTTGATCAAGATCTGACTCATTGACTGAGTAGTTCACTGAGAAGAGTAGTTCTTTTTTTATACCTCACTCACTCACTCTTTAGACTCTTTACACATGTTTAGTACCCAGATAAGGTGAGTGATTGCACGTACCTACATAGTTTTCATATGCACATCACACAGGATGTGTGAGCCAGTTAAATGGTGATCTATCATTCTTCATTAGGAATAAGGAGAGTAATATCTTACAAGAAGTGTAATATTTTACAGTATTCACACGATTACCTTATGTGTATTCGTATCTTGTTCTTTCTGGGATATGCTCATATGCATCTTTATTTTCCTCTTATTCCTCTTCCCCATCCTTTCATCCTTTGAGTATGTATGTATGTATAAAGGTATATCTATAAGCATAGGGAGCAACCTCCGTGGCCGAGTGGGTATCACACTAGGCTTGCACGCAGGAGGTCCGGGTTCGATTCCCGGCGGGGCCGAGGTTTTAAGTGTAATATTTTACAGTATTCACACGATTACCTATGTGTATTCGTATCTTGTTCTTTCTGGGATATGCATCTTTATTTTCCTCTTATTCCTCTTCCCCATCCTTTGGGTATGTATGTGTAAAGGTATATATCTAAGTATAGGGAGCAACCTCCGTGGCCGAGTGGGTATCACACTAGGCTTGCACGCAGGAGGTCCGGGTTCGATTCCCGGCGGGGGCCGAGGTTTTTTCGGCTCTGGGCTTGGAGTTCGGGGTGCACTCAGCCTCGTGAGGACAATTGAGTAGCTACTTTAATCGAGTAGTGACCAGTGGGGCGGCATTATTACAAGTCGAAGAAACGAGCGATATGATGATTGAGTAAATGAAAGACTTGTAATACTGTGATACCCACAAAGTTGTGGGAAAGCTCTCTGCTTTAACACCAAGATACCATGATTGATTTTGATTTGATATATAGGTATCTAACTATAGGTCTGAAGGTAGGTACTTCAAATATGTACCGAGGTAACTCTTATCTTTTGGATGAGTTTTCTCTCTTTCTCCCTTGTCTTTATCGGATCTCTTTCTCTCTTGTATCAACTCCATCTTTTGTTGTACCTATAGCTACCTACTTCCCTCCCTAATATTTAATACCTACAGAACTTTCTCCCTCTCTACCAAATTATCACCATCCTTCCTATATCTATCTCTCTCCTTTCTCCCTCCCTACCTTCCTCCCTCTCTCCCTAACTTATCTACCTTCTTTTTAAAGACGGCAAAAAGCTCGTGTGAAAGCAGATGTTAGACGTAGGGAACACTCTTAAGCCCGTATGAATAATGACGCTAGGTTTAAGTCGACAGCAAAGCGTTCTACGCTAGGTATAGGTACCTTTTGGAGGGGCGAATGAGAAGTGAGGGAATTTTTTCGGGAGAAAAAGGAATTACCTTAGGAGTGAAGGGAATTCCCTTAGGAGTCAAGGGAATTACCTTAGGAGACAAGGCAATCACCTTAGGCGGAAAGGGACTTAACTTGAAGAGAACAGGAGTCAACTTAAGAGAAAAAGGAATAAACATATTAAGGAGAGAATTATTTGATGAAGAGGAAAAAGAGTATTACCTCAGGGGAAAAAGGAATTTTGGTATCTATTTGATAGGGGTTTAACTCTATGTATAAGTGCTAAGGTTTTTAATGATGGTGGGTAAAAACCCCCGTTTTATCCACCATTTGGCAACAAGCTACCCTTCTCGCCACATTAACCTAGCCTATAGCCTTACAGTAGGGCCGGGAAAAAGCCAGCAGCACTCGATTGTCCATGCAGATGGTCACCCACCCGGATACTAACCACCCTCAATGTTTTACAGCTTCAGTGAACCATCTTGGACGGGTGCATTCAACGTTGATTTATATTTTTTATATTTTATAAAAGACTATGTAGGTATATTTAACACTAATTCTGCCCAAAGAATGCTGGTGTTAGCTATATAAATCATCGTATAGAGTATGTAGGTATTTTAAACTCATTAAAGTCTGAATTTTAAAATCCTCTTGTTTATCAGCACATTATTGTTTTGACTCAGAACATAAACAATCTGAAATTCTAAACAATAACCTCCCTCCCTCCCTGTTCTCTACGTTTCCCCCATTAACTCTTCTCCCAAAATAGGGTGAGTGCACCAGGTATTGGCCCATATAAAAAACGTGCTAGTTATTGGCCCCTAACTCAGTGAGTCCACACTCTCTATGCTCAGGCCTGTGTAATACTTTATACTTTTAAATATTTTAATGTATTACCTACCAAATTTATTAGCAAAAACATCATAATTTAAATATGGCCCCGTCTGTAGGTACTCTACAAATAATTTCAAAGATACAGACCTACAAGGTTTTCTGTGCCAGCCTAGTTAGCTTAGTTGGTAGTGCGTCTGCCTTGTAAGCGCTAGGCCGCGGGTTCGATTCCCGCCCGGGGCGGATTTTTAAATATTTTAATGTATTACCTACCACATTTATTAGCAAAAACACAATCTAAACACGGCCCCGTCTGTACTCTACAAATAATTTCAAAGATACAGACCTACAAGGTTTTCTGTTTCTGAAAAAAGGTTTAAAAGAATTCTATCTTTTAATATCCTTGGATCTTGAAAATATTTGTGCAGTACAGACTTATGAGGTGTTACTCACTGACGGGCGAGAGAAAAAAGGAAGGGGCCCTCACATGAGGGCCCATAACTGGCACACCTACCATACAATTGTAATAATATACATGGACTTAGGGACTATTATATTATAATTTATAATAGAGAAAAATAAGCATATAGGTACATACATACCTAAATACCTAAGAATAATACTTAAGTAAATGTATTTTTAGAAAATCGCCCATATCAAGGCCGCTTTCGTTAAGCATGGACAGTTTTGATTAGGAACAAAGTCACATACATTATTTATATTAATATTGTTTAGTTTATTAGGTGTAAAGTAAATTCTTTACGTAGAAAATACGGGGACTAAATTTAGACGGACAGAGAAAAACAAATCGAAATAGTTCTTATTATAAAATATAAGAAAAAGAAGAAGAAGAAGAAGAAGAAGAAGAAGAAGAAGAAGAAGAAGAAGAAGAAGAGAAGAAAGAATCGAAGAAGGAGACGAAGAAGCTTTCTGTGACACCTAATAGAACAACATTCCTGTTTTTCTTCCTCCTGCTCTACCCATCTCCCCAAATCCTGTAAAAAACCCCTTTTCCTGCAGTCCCACCATCACAGGAAGTTTCAAGTGACTCTCTATCTGACTTAAGAAGAGTCTCAAATACTTGAAATCTTGCAGTCTGTTATCTCATGATAAGAAGGTATTAAATTTGTTATCATCTTTCTTATCATCTTATCAGTATTATTAGTGATAAGAGGATCAAGTAGGTACCTACAAGTGTTAGCTGCTCAAAGGTTGTGTTCTTTAGTGGGTAAGCCTGCACCTTCACACCCAACAAGCCCTCGAAGGTGGTGTCCGTGTAAACTTGAAGGCCATTTTTGCCGAATTTCATGAAATCGATCAGCTTTTTCACAAATTAGGCCTTATTTTGGACTCTTTCATGCCACTTTAATCCCAATAGGTATAATATATCCAAGAATTAAATTACCTAATCAATTTATTTTTCCTTTAGCTAAAACCAAAGTTTCTATAGCTACTCTATACAAATTTCCTGAAAAATATACCTAAATACTCAACCTAATTAAATTTCATTGCTGACCTATTTTAATAAGCTTTTTCACAAATTAGGCCTTATTTTGGACTCTTTCATGCCACTTTAATCGCAATAGTTATATCCAAGAATTAAATTACCTAGGTAATTAATTTATTTTTCCTTCAGGTTCCCAGAAACTTCAACTTTTTCTATCTCATTAGATCCAGCCCTGGTTTCTAACCAATGATAATTAATAGTTTCTATAGCTACTCTATACAAATTTCCTGAAAAATATACCTAAATACTCAACCTAATTAAATTTCATTGCTGACCTATTTTAATAAACTATTGCCTACCTTACCTATCTACCTATGGAGGTGAAGAAAATTATTAGTGGAAATGTCAAGTTCCCACAGGAATCCTCTCCTCTCCCTCCAATCTCCTATAATTAATAATAAGGAATTCTCAAAGCTGAAAGGGTAATGAATTCCCATAAATTGATTTTATTACTAATTTGACTGTATGGAAGGGAGGGAGAGACAGAGCAAATAAAAGAAAGAAAGCTAGAGCTAACTATTAAGCCACTAATTTTTCCTTTGTCAATCAGTTACCAATTAAATTTTCTTAATTAATCAAGGGTATATGCTTTTATCATTGCGAAATACCTACCTACTTTTATATCTATCACTGCGAACTCTATAGGTTCCCAGAAACTTCACCTATTTCTATCTTATTAGATCCAGCCCTGGTTTCTAAACCCAGCCCTGACCGGCGCGGCACATTACATTATTCTGTATACTAAGCTTGGCCTTTACATAAACCTACAAAGGTCAGTAGAACAATCTCTCTTCCTCTCTCTCACACTTACCCTTCCCATCTTTCTCCCTCCCTGTCTCTCTCTCTCTCTCTCTCTCTCTCTCTCTCTCTCTCTCTCAAGAAGAAAGAATCGAAGAAGGAGACGAAGAAGCTTTCTGTGACACCTAATAGAACAACATTCCTGTTTTTCTTCCTCTACCACATCGAGTGTACAGGGAAAAACAACAGCTGGTGTGGATACAAAAAAGCTTGTTGAGTTTTTCCCTTCAAGTACTGAAAAACATAAAATGGCGTAACTAGCAGTCTGGCAAGGTAAAGCTGTGTGCTACCTATCTACCTATGGAGGTGAAGACTATCTACCTATGGAGGTGAAGAAAATAATTAGTGGAAATGTCAAGTTCCCACAGGAATCCTCTCCTCTCCCTCCAATCTCCTATAATTAATAATAAGGAATTCTCAAAGCTGAAAGGGTAATGAATTCCCATAAATTGATTTTATTACTAATTTGACTGTATGGAAGGGAGGGAGAGACAGAGCAAATAAAAGAAAGAAAGCTAGAGCTAACTATTAAGCCACTAATTTTTCCTTTGTCAATCAGTTACCAATTAAATTTTCTTAATTAATCAAGGGTATATGCTTTTATCATTGCGAAATACCTACCTACTTTTATATCTATCACTGCGAACTCTATAGGTTCCCAGAAACTTCACCTATTTCTATCTTATTAGATCCAGCCCTGGTTTCTAAACCCAGCCCTGACCGGCGCGGCACATTACATTATTCTGTATACTAAGCTTGGCCTTTACATAAACCTACAAAGGTCAGTAGAAATTAATCAAGGGTATGCTTTTATTATTGCGAAATATACCTACCTACCTACTTTTATATCTATCACTCCGAACTCTATAGGTTCCCAGAAACTTCAACTAAGTATTTCTATCTTATTAGATCCAGCCCTGATTTATGAACCCAGCCCTGACCGGCCCGGCACATTACATTATTCTGTATACTAAGCTTGGCCTTTACATAAACCTACAAAGGTCAGTAGAACAATGTCTCTTCCTCTCTCTCACACTTACCCTTCCCATCTTTCTCCCTCCCTGTCTCTCTCTCTTTAACTCTTCTTCCCTGTCCTTCTCTCTTTCGTCCTCTCCTCCTCTCTCCCTCTCCTCTTTTCTCTCTGTCTCCCTGTCAATTCCTCCGCTTTTTTTTCTCCCTTTCATGTAAAATGATTCCACTTTCTCCCCTTATCTCTCTCGAACCAACCCCC
>NW_007377715.1:140165-168836 GCF_000475195.1 Diaphorina citri
CTCTCTCTCTCTCTCTCTCTCTCTCTCTTTCTCTCTCTCTCTTTCTCTTTTTCTCTCTCTCTCTTTCCTTTCCTTTCTAATTCTTTCACTCTCCTTTGCTTTATCTCTCTTTTCTCTTCCTCTCTCTTTGCTTTCCGATTCTAGAACTCCCCCCTTTTCTTCTCTCTCTCTCTCTCCTTGTTCTCTTTTTTTTCTTCCTTCTCTCTTCTTTTTACTTGAAGTAATCTACCTAGGGAGCTAATCAATTTTGCTGATTTCGCTTTTCCACTACTCAAACAGCTGGAGAGGAAATGGACTTTCCTGTCCTATTTGGGCAGGATAAACAAGGTATCTTCTGTTCTATTGAAAATTACATTACTTTCGCTCCTACTTCATATGGGTAAGGAAAGTATGACACCTCTTTAATAGACCTTTTCACTACTGTATACATGCGTAGATACCTATTTTCTATTTTACCTATCGATACATAAATATAGTAGGTACATGCATAAGAAGTGGGTACCTATGTAGTTTGACAGTGCTATTATACACCAGTTGGCATCCTAAAAAGTACCTACGTAGGTATTAGATAGGTACCTAATATCTATCTATAGAATCATCAGAGGAATGCAGTTGGACGAAACAAACCATCAAAGTGATACATTTCAGTTTAAAACATCTCTCTTCTTTTTACTTGAAGTAATCTACCTAGGGAGCTGATCAATTTTGCTGATTTCGCTTTTCCACTACTCAAACAGCTGGAGAGGAAATGGACTTTCCAGTCCTATTTGGGGAGGATTCTGTTCTATTGAAAATTACATTACTTTCGCTTCTACTTCATATGGGTAAGGAAAGTATGTCACCTCTTTAATAGACTTTTTCACTACTGTATACGTGCGTAGGTACCTATTTTCTATTTTACCTATCGATACATAAATATAGTAGGTACATGCATAATAAGTGGGTACCTATGTAGATTGACAGTGCTATTATACACCAGTTAGCATCCTAAAAGGTACCTACATAGGTATTAGGTAGGTACCTAATATCTATCTATAGAATCATCAGAGGAATGCAGTTGGACGAAACAAACCATCAAAGTGATACATTTCAGTTTAAAACAGAGAGGGGGTGGGAGGAAAGAGAAGGGTAGAGGGTGATAAAGAGAGAGAAGATCAAACGCACGAACGGTACTATGTATAAAAAGGTACCGATAACTACTGGGTGATCCTGACAAAGAGATTATTTCTTCAAAAGTCGCTCAAACTTGGCAGAGAGGTTCTTTGTAAAATGTGGATCAAAAGTCTCCTCGGGCCGAAGGTCGAGAAATGTACGGTTCGGCCGCTACTCAACACAAAAGTTTTGTAAACTCGAAAACGTTCACTTTTCCCAGAACTTTAGTTTTCGCCAAAAGTCGTTCAAACTTGGCAGAGAGGTTCTTTATAAAATGTAGATCAAAAGTCTCTTCAGGCCCAAGGTTGAGAAATGTACGGTTCGGCCGCTATTCAGCCTCCTAATATTTAAGTTATTCTGTACACAAACATGTGCTGAAATAGCTCAAAAGAAATAAAAATGATGTCCCTCAGGAGTTGGCAAAGTCGCTCACACTTTGCAGGCAAAGCGTTTCGGTCCGAAGCTTGACAGGTTTTTGGTTCAGCCGTCATTGATACTTTTTAAAAGGCGACAAAAAGTTTACTTCTCTCAGGACTTTAGGCCGGCCATTCATTATCACGTAGACTTGACAGATCGCCTGAGAAACTTATTATTGCAGCATCTAATAGTGTATGTCTGCAATAATAAGGTCGACAGGTCTACCTGATAGTGAATGGCCGGCCTTTGTTTTCGCTCCGTTCAAACTTTGCAGTTTTTTTCCCCTTCAAGGTTAAAGACTTTGTCATATCCTGTATACAAAGTATCTTGAGTTTTCCATCATACTGATTACTGATGGCCCGGGGTCACAATGCAACATTGGGATAGGGATGACTATGTGTAATACAAATACAAAGTGTATTACACTATATCTAAACATGCCCCATCTGGACTCATTCTCTATTTATAGAGCTAGGGATGGATGGAGGGGTGTGATGTGTAATACAAACACTGAAGTATTACAGACTACTACCTCCAGGGTTATTTCTGCATAGCGAGAGCCCGATGAAAAACGGACCGTTTGAAAATGCACATCAAAAGAAGGAAATTGAGCTTGGTGATAGGTTAGCTTTATTTATGAACTTTGGGAGAAAGGTACAAGATGGCCCGGGGTCACAATGCAACATTGGGATAGGGATGACTATGTGTAATACAAACACAAAGTGTATTACACTATATCTAAACATGCCCCATCTGGACTCATTCTCTATTTATAGAGCTAGGGATGGAGGGGTGTGATGTGTAATACAAACACTGAAGTATTACAGACTATTACCTCCAGGGTTATTTCTGCAAGAGAGCCCGATGAAAAACGGACCGTTTGCAAATGCAAATGCACATCAAAAGAAGGAAATTGAGCTTGGTGATAGGTTAGCTTTATTTATGAACTTTGGGAGAAAGGTACGAAAAAAAACAAAAAAAAGAAGAAGAAGAAGAAGTAGAAAAAAATAGCCCATCCCTAAAGGGAATTTAGCTCAAAAATTGGTTTTTATTCCAGGTGCTTTGTTATTCAATTGCAGAGTTTTTCCACCCAACCATTGTTGGGGAGCATTTTATTTGGGGCTTGGAACTTGACCTAGAACTATACCTACAAATTGAACTGAAGGAACTCAACTGCCTCACCTGCCTCGGTGGTGTAGTGGTCTAGGCGCTCGACTGGTAAACAGGAGGGCGTGGGCTCAATCCCAGCCGAGGTATGGAATTTTATCCTCAATATAATTTGAGAATTTGACCACAATAATGACTGCTGAAACCCTCCAAGAGATCACAATAATAGTAGTAGCCTACTTACTGCTGGATTCAGTCCTATGCGAGTAGTAGGTATAAATAAGCACTATTATTATTATTATTATTAAGGAACTTTCTTCATCAATATTAGGTAGGTTCCTACCTACACCAAATTTAAGATTATTATATATTATTTTTGTGCTAGGAATTTGACCTACCTTCCTACCTATAAATCGAACTAAAGGAACATTCTGTTCAATCAATATTAGGTACATATGTACCTATCTACCTACACCAAATTTAATAATGTTTACAGTGCAGGCAGAGTATAAGTACCTATAGGTAGGTACTTATAATTTCACAGTAACCTTCACACACCGAAAGCTCTTGTTAATTACTTAATTGAGATTCCATGTCAACAACATACCACATCGAGTGTAAGTACAGGGAAAAACAACAGCTGGTGTGCATACAAAAAAGCTTGTTGAGTTTTTCCCTTCAAGTACTGAAAAACATAAAATGGCGTAACTAGCAGTCTGGCAAGGTAAAGCTGTGTGAACACATGGTCGACGCGACGCGCGACGGCCGTCGATCGATGTCGACTGAAACCGTCCACACTGCCTCGACAACATTATGTAGATTGACCTCATCGATCGACGCCCGTCGACTATGTGTAGACATAGCTTAACGGTAGACTTGAGGACACCTAAATGAAAGTTTTTAACAGTTTCAACCAATCTCCAGTAGTGTGGATCGTTGGTTCGAGTCCAAGTCAAGTCATAACATTTATTGAGGTAAACATATTATGTCGGCCGCTCCGACTGTCTGCAGACCGACCCAATGTGTGTAGCGGAAAAAGATTCCGACTTCAATCTTCAGACCGCCTGACAGGCCTAGGTCGGAAGCTACACACTACACACGTTCCGGCGCGGCGGTCTGACAGACCTCAGACAGTCGGAGAGTCAATGGCTGACCTTACTTAAGTAGGCATGCAGGGAACAACATTTGTGACTCAACTAAAATTCCTTTTCTATACGTTTTAACACTTTTAACTAAACTCATCAGTGTAGTGTTTTGAGTCTTGACCACTACACCACCGAGGCAAGTAGGCCCAGATGTAGGGTACATAAGTGGGTCTCCAGTGTAAAACTAAAACTACACCTTGGGGGAAAATGTAAACAAAAGTTGACTTCACGCCAGTTAGCCGTCATGAAAACAATATTAATTTCTAATTTAATACAATGCAATGGTCGAATTCTAATTCTAACTGAGAAATTTCGAATGAAATCACACATGAAAAAAATGTTGATAATGTTGATATCATGAAGTGTGATTTCATTTTGAAAATTCTCCCAAAACCTCAATGTTCTAAAACAATGTTTTCTTGAATTTTTGCCATATGAAACAATATTGTCATTTTATTGCCCGTGGAATGTTTTGGTGTAAATTTCAGCACTATAAAATCAGCTGTAGGCTGTAGGTATACTCACATCTGGCGTTGAAAAATAAATGGTGACCGTGACCGCGGTACTTATGTACATACCTCTGTACAAATATAAACCTACGTATGTAGTTATAGGTTAGCTGTGTGGTCAAGAGCACTGACTCTCAAACCGCAGGTCCTTGGTTTGAATCTCGGTTAGGGCGGAAAATTTCTAACCAAAACAAGGTAGCTTGCTACAAGGTACCTACTTGAGTACGAGTAACGGCCGTCGATCGATGTCGACTGAAACCGTCCACACTGCCTCGACAACATTATGTAGATTCACCTCATCGATGGACGCCTGTCGACTATGTGTGGACATAGCTTAACGGTAGACTTGAGGACACCTTAATTAAAGTTTTTAACAGTTTCAACCAATCTCCAGTAGTGTGGATCGTTGGTTCGAGTCCAAGTCAAGTCATAACATTTATTGAGGTAAACATTATTATGTCGGCCGCTCCGACTGTCTGCAGACCGACCCAATGTGTGTAGCGGAAAAAGATTCCGACTTCAATCTTCAGACCGCCTGACAGGCCTAGGTCGGCGACGGCCGTCGATCGATGTCGACTGAAACCGTCCACACTGCCTCGACAACATTATGTAGATTGACCTCATCGATCGACGCCCGTCGACTATGTGTAGACATAGCTTAACGGTAGACTTGAGGACACCTAAATGAAAGTTTTTAACAGTTTCAACCAATCTCCAGTAGTGTGGATCGTTGGTTCGAGTCCAAGTCAAGTCATAACATTTATTGAGGTAAACATTATTATGTCGGCCACTCACGCTCCGACTGTCTGCAGACCGACCCAATGTGTGTAGCGGAAAAAGATTCCGACTTCAATCTTCAGACCGCCTGACAGGCCTAGGTCGGAAGCTACACTATACACGTTCCGGCGCGGCGGTCTGACAGACCTCAGACAGTCGGAGAGTCAATGGCTGACCTTACTTAAGTAGGCATGCAGGGAACAACATTTGTGACTCAACTAAAATTCCTTTTCTATAGGTACGTTTTAACACTTTTAACTAAACTCATCAGTGTAGTGTCTCGAGTCTTGGACCACTACACCACCGAGGCAAGTAAGCCCAGATGTAGGGTACATAAGTGGGTCTACAGTGTAAAACTAAAACTACACCTTGGGGGAAAATGTAAACAAAAGTTGACTTCACGCCAGTTAGCCGTCATTAAAACAATATTAATTTCTAATTTAATACAATGCAATGGTCGAATTCTAATTCTAACTGAGAAATTTCGAATGAAATCTCACATGAAAAAAATGTTGATAATGTTGAATATCATGAAGTGTGATTTCATTTTGAAAATTCTCCCAAAACCTCAATGTTCTAAAACAGTGTTTATGGCCTGCTGCATATTTGCTGATGCTCGAGCATTTTCGTTATATATTGTATGTGTATGATGTTTTTGTAAATAAAATAAATAAAACAGTGTTTTCTTGAATTTTTGCCGTATGAAACAATATTGTCATTTTATTGCCCGTGGAATGTTTTGGTGTAAATAAGCACTGTAAAATTAGCTGTAGGCTGTAGGTATACTCACATCTGGCGTTGAAAAATAAATGGTGGGACCGTAACCGCGGTACTTATGTACATACCTATGTACAAATATAAACCTACGTATGTAGTTATAGGTTAGCTGTGTGGTCAAGAGCACTAACTCTCAAACCGGAGGTCCTTGGTTTGAATCTCGGTTAGGGCGGAAAATTTCTAACCAAAACAAGGTAGCTTGCTACAAGGTACCTACTTGAGTACGAGTAGGTACGACTTTCATGTTATTATTGTTATTATCTAGGTAGGTACCTAGGTGCCATGACTGTTCTTACAAGTCATGGCATGAGATGTTACTAGTTATGACACTCATCAGGCACATGAGAGACCCGAGTTCTGATCCCAGTCAGGTCAAAAAATTTCACGTGAAAAAGGCTAGCATTGACTATCATTTCAATAGTGAGCAGAGCAACCTCCGTGGCCGAGTGGGTATCACACTAGGCTTGCACGCAGGAGGTCCGGGTTCGATTCCCAGCGGGGCCGAGGTTTTATTCGGCTCTGTGCTTGGAGTTCGGGGTGCACTCAGCCTCGTGAGGACAATTGAGTATAGCTACTTTAATCGAGTAGCGCATTTTTTTTTTTTTCTTTTGCTGTCTCTTCAGAAGCGAAGAAACGCAGACGACTCGTTTCTTCTAATGATACTCAAGGATAAGGAGGGTTTGGGGATCCCTAAACATATTGGGGAACGGAGAGTGTCCTTTAAGAAATGTAAAGGAAGAAATTCTTACACGAAAAATTGTGGAAGTTTCTCATTTTAGGTAGATACAAGTTTTTTTTTCTTTTTCTTTTTTTCCTTCAAGGATAGATACATGCGTCTTAAAAATTATTCAGAGTCCTAAAAATGTCTTCCAAACATTACTCTTCTTGTTCAAAACCAAGATATAAAGCTATTTCCTAATTAAAGAGCCTGAATTCAGTTTTTTCTGAAAAAGTCTAAAAATCATAGAAGCCTTAGCGAAAATTATAAATTTTAAAATACGTATAATATAAAAAAGGCTTTCGAGATAGCATTGCAATACATTTTGGCATTGGCGTAAATGGTAGATAAGTGAGAGAAATTCATACTTGTTGAATAAATATAAAAAAATAATTAACTTAGGCACAAATCCACTTTAAATATCCTAAAGACTAAAAAGACAGCAGTTTTTAAAATCAAACATTGAACGCCTACAAAGATCTTACAAAATCAGATTTTTTACATTAAAGGGGTAATCTATCGATTCGTCTTATTTAGATGATAGGGAACAAATTACAAAACCTAGGATATAGGGGACATTTAAAACATGATAAAAAATAATTTCAAGCAACATAGGTGTTATGAAGTAGTGAATCTGAAACTTCACACAAATAAATCAAGGCTTAGCTTTTATCTCCTTATTTTCTGTGGCAGATTACTTCATTTCGAATTCCCCCAAGGATCGGCAACCCTTTTCTGCTCCTCTGACAACACTGCTGTGATTCCTTGAAATCTGACAACACTGTGATCTTTTGATCCGAACACTTCATGCGCGCGCACGAATTAGAAACTCGTTAGGTTGAACAGTCCCGAAACAAACATTTGTGTTAAACTCTTGCCGATCTTGACGCCGCCGGAGGCAGCACGACCGCTCAAATGCTGTGCTTGTGGTGCACAACGTAACCACCTGTGTAGGTGCGAGAGAAATGACCCATCCTTCGAAGCCGGTCTGAAATGAAGAAAAAGACGGGGAAGGTTAAACATAATAATAAAACGCCATAATACATTGAAATAAATAAAAATAATAAAACAATATTCCCACCAAAACTTCGTAAAGTTCTGACGTTCCGTTGGTATAAGATAAATAGCTCATCCCTAAAGGGAATTGAACTGAACAGCAGCGAAATGAAAGTGGTATTCTCAAGATTTTCGATGGAAAAAAGAAAGAGACTCGTATATTTTCTTATTAGTTTGGGAAAAACACACTTTTTGACCTCTGATCGGCAACATAGCTTTTAGACAAAATAATGCTATTTTTAGCATTTTCCGAGAATCGGGTTCCTTTGTCTTTTTCAAGAGAGTTGAAAAAGAAATACTCTTAACGAAAGACTTAAATCTAATAGCTATTTAGGTACACCAATACATTTACAAGTATTATCTACAAATCAAATAACCAATTGAAAACAATAACCTACAAGCTGAAGCAAATTTTGAAACGGATTTTAGTCTAGTAATTAATTAGTAATGGGCACGACCGCGAATGGGTCAAAATTTCCCATGTTAAGAAATCTACAAGGTCTGGATTTCGAATTCTAAAATTTGCTACAGCTTGTTTCCACCAAGAGAAAATAAATAAAAAATGTATTTATAATTTACCTAGAAAAGCAGAAAAAATGTTAAGCAGCTCTGTTCCAAAAAGTTGAGAAAAGAAAAAGTTAAATAGAGAAGTAAAGAAATCTAAATAAAAGCACCATAGATGAAAAACAAGAAGAAAATTTCATAATATATCGAAATAAATAAAAATAATAAAACAATACCCCGACCGAAACTTCGTAAAGTTCTGACGTTCCGTTGGTATAAGATGAATAGCTCATCCCTAAAGGGAATTGAACTAAACAGCAGCGAAATGAAAGTGGTATTCTCAAGATTTTCGATTGAAAAAAGAAAAATTGCTTGTAGAAAAATGCCATTTTTAGCATTTTGCAAGAATCGGTTTCCTTGGTCTTTTTCAAGAGAGTTGAAAAAGAAATAGACTTAACGAAAGACTTAATCTAATAGCTATTTAGGTACACCAATACATTATTTTACAAGTATTATCTACAAATCAAATAACCAATTGAAAACAATAACCTACAAGCTGAAGCAAATTTTGAAACGGATTTTGGTCTAGTAATGGGCACGACCGCGAATGGGTCAAAATTTCCCATGTTAGGAAATCTACAAGGTCTGGATTTCGAATTCCGAAATTTGCTACAGCTTGTTTCCACCAAGAGAAAATAAATAAAAAATGTATTCATAATTTACCTAGAAAAGCAGAAAAAATGTTAAGCAGCTCTATTCCAAAAAGTTGAGAAAAGAAAAAGTTAAATAGAGAAGTAAAGAAATCTAAATAAAAGCACCATAGATGAAAAACAAGAAGAAAATTGATAAATATGGCGAAAGCTAATAAAAGCAGAGAAGCGAAAATGGAAAAAAGAGTAAAGCTTGAAATAAACCAACAACCCTGAAATAAAAGCAAACATAAATTACTAGCAAGCGAAACAAAAAATACAAATCAAGATTACAAGAAAATAGTAAAGCTTGAAATAAACCAACAACCCTGAAATAAAAGCAAACATAAATTACTAGCAAGCGAAACAAAAAATACAAATCAAGATTACCATGTAATAAATGGAATGAAAGAAAATATTAGAATTAGAAAACATTAAATTAAGACCAGCTAATCTGTATAAATAATAAATAAATATAAATAATCAATTCTAAAGAGCAATAGACACTTTCTATTACTTGTAAAAGTAAGTAATTTTAATTTTCTGATAAATTGATAAATCTCTTTTGAGAGTATCATTATAATATCAAACCTTTTACCTAATTGTGCATCACTAATCACCACCATTTTATTTACAGGCTGAAAATTGATTTGGTAACGAAAGTCCAAAGTATTTCATAAAATGCATAGATATCGATAAAAAAAGTAAAACCTACAACTTGCGATATAACCTGTAATTGTATGCTGTATGTACAATATAAGCTCAAAAAAAAAAAAAAAAAAAAAAAAAAAAAAGGTTTTTTACCATTTGACTTACAGGCTGAAAATTGTTAAAGTTAAATGGTGACCATTTTGTACAAAAATTATAAATCCAAAGGTAAGCATTTTGTACATAAATTCTAAACCTTAATGTGTGCATACAAAAATTCTAAATCTGTCAGCCTTTTGTACAAAAATTCTAATTCAAAGTTTGAGTATTTTGTACAAAATTATAAATCCAACTGTCAGCATTTTGTACAAAATTCTAAATCTAAATGTGAGCATTTTGAAGTTAAATGGTGACCATTTTGTACAAAAATTATAAATCCAAAGGTAAGCATTTTGTACATAAATTCTAAACTTTAATGTGTGCATACAAAAATTCTAAATCTGTCAGCCTTTTGTACAAAAATTCCAATTCAAAGTTTGAGTATTTTGTACAAAATTATAAATCCAACTGTCAGCATTTTGTACAAAATTCTAAATCTAAATGTGAGCATTTTGTGTGTGCTGCTGTAAAGTAACGACAAAGGCTGGATACCTACCGATTAAACGGCACAGGCGACCATCTTAACCAACCTACACTTGTCTGCAGACTGAAAGAAAAGTAGAATATACAAATCGTCCACAAAACTTGGACATTATCAAAGTGTATTAAAGAGGGGCCTTCCATATCTAACAAAAAAGACTACATAAATAGAGAAAAAAAAGTGGATAACAATAGAGGAAATGGAATTACCATGGAAATGGACCTGGAAAATAATGGAAAAGGAATTGATCTGTCTGTGTCATAGCATGCCCAGTTCGTAATGTGTCTCTTGTCAACTGAGCGAGAATGGACACATTACTGCCCCAAATTCGATATTCCGAGTGCAGTGGGGTCATCTATGTAGATAGTAAATGAATAAGTTTTTTTGCTGTTGACGCTTGTTATCATAGGTTTTTGGACGTTGAATTACCATTTTTGTACCCGAATTTGTAGGTGCTTTTGTTTGTAACAGTCACTAACCGAGCTTTTCAACAGGTGTGCAACAACTATAATCGGACCTTCTCTCCAAATTGAGATGCTGTCATGTCACACTAAACGAAAGTTGTCACACAGAAAAACACGTGGTTTAGTTGTTTTAAAACAAGAAGAACACGATTTCAAGATGAGATATATTAATCAAAGAGGAACAATCTACCTGAAACTCTCTCCAAATTGAGATGCTGTCATGTCACACTAAACGAAAGTTGTCACACAGAAAAAACACGTGGTTTAGTTGTTTTAAAACAAGAAGAACACGATTTCAAGATGAGATGTATTAATCAAAGAGGAACAATCTACCTGAAAACTTAGAAGCGTTATTCAGTATACGAGGTACATCTCTCATTACAAGAAGAATACCTCTTGAGAAGCTAGAGGCGCTCTTAAAATTTAACAAAAATACAAGAGATACTCAAATCTCCACACGAAAAAAGCCCGACGACTGAACCTTCTTGAAAAATCTAAAAACTTCCGTGCTTCTGTGAAAATTTTAAATAATTCACAAGTCAATGTGAAAGAATTTAATGGAAAAAAAAAGATCTTGAAATCGTGTTCTTAAAAAAGGGTGAGTAGGTAGAAAGTGTAGCAGAAACAACAAGTGGAAACTCAAACAAAGATATTTTCTCGACGACTGAGGGCCAAATTGAGAAATGGGATTGCTTCGAAATTAGGGAACGCTTCACTGGAAAACGCCGTTCAGTGGGTTTTAAACCCCAAATTCCTCGACCAAGACTCCAAGAGTATCTCACGGACTCAGATAGAAGAGTAAAGCGTTATTTTCTCACTCATCGTCAAGAGTCTAGGTTTACTTTGCCCTTGGGATTAATTTAATTTGGAGAAACCATTTACTGTTGAAAATTTGTAACGAAACAATAAGTTGAAAGCTTATCATGCACTTATTCAAGTAGTTACTTCTTCGTACATGTACATTTTTTTGAAGGGGTTTGACAGAGGGAACTGTAACTGCTATGGTCTTATCGTCCCGAAATCGAAGAGAGAAGGAAGACAGGATAGCAGAAACCCAACTGCAAGTAAACCTCCTTTTGGGTCTTTTGTGGGGAAGCCCACATTTTTAAGCGGGGAAATCCACATGTTTAAGTAGGGAAACCCACATTTTCAAGTGGGGAATCCCACATTTTAAGTGGGGAATCCCACATTTTCAAGTGGGGAATCCCACGTTTTCAAGGGGGGAAACCCACATTTTCAAGTGGGGAATCCCACATTTTTAAGTGGCGAAACCCACATTTCAAATATATTGAACTGCATTTACTCTAGTTTAAGGGTTGACTTCGTATTAAATAAAGTTAGCATGACAATTAAGAAGAATAAAATAATGATTTTGTTAGTAGAAAGTAGAAACACACTGAAAATTTGAAAACATTAGACGAAATAATTAAATACAGGGTCATTCATGGAAAGTTGACGCTTATAAACTTTGAAAACTAATAGGTGAATTACGATTATCATATTTTATTGTAAGTCCATTTCTTAATTTTCTTTCTTGTTTGAATTTTTGTTAAACCTTATTTTCAAAGAGTCAAATTTCCGAGAAAGACCCCACAACACATTCAGAGTGATATGATATTAATTAAAATGACAAACAGAAAACATTATCTCACACGTTGTAGGTTAGTATACACATGTCTCATAGGGCTTTGCATTACCTGTGGGGACACCCTGTAATATTCAAACATAAGGTAGGAGAGTAAACAACTTCACACGATAAATAAAACCTAAGGTAACCATCGATATTTAAGTCACCAGAGGCTGCAAGTAAACCTCCTTTTGGGTCTTTTGTGGGGAAGCCCACATTTTTAAGCGGGGAAACCCACATTTTCAAGTGGGGAATCCCACATTTTTAAGTGGGGAATACCACATTTTTAAGTGGCGAAACCCACATTTCAAACCCATTGAACTGCATTTACTCTAGTTTAAGGGTTGACTTCGTATTAAATAAAGTTAAGCATGACAATTAAGAAGAATAAAATAATGATTTTGTTAGTAGAAAGTAGAAACACACTGAAAATTTGAAAACATTATTAGACGAAATAATTAAATACAGGGCCATTCATGGAAAGTTGACGCTTATAAACTTTGAAAACTAATAGGTGAATTACGATTATCATATTTTATTGTAAGTCCATTTCTTAATTTCCTTTCTTGTTTGAATTTTTGTTAAACCTCATTTTCAAAACAGTCAAAATTCCGAGAAAGACCCTCAACACATTTAGAGTGATATGATATTAATTAAAATGACAAACAGAAAACATTATCTCAAACGTTGTAGGTTAGTATGCACACGTCTCATAGGGCTTTGCATTACCTGTGGGGACACCCTGTAATATTCAAACATAAGGTAGGAGAGTAAACAACTTCACACGATAAATAATTAGAACAAAAATAACAACGCCCAGCGGCAACGAAATGAAAAAGTAGGGCTATAGGGCGACATTAGATTAAGGAAGATTGAAAGACAAAGTTAAGTTTAGACAATCTGAAAATTATGTGACATGACAGAATGGGTACCAGTCGAAAGACTAAGAATTTTACCATATTCTATCTCTTTAGTCCCGAGGACACTCTTCTTACCTTGAACCTAATCCAACGTTTAGGCCAAGGATTAAGAAATCACAGAAGAAAAAAAAAATCCCTAACATCAATTTCAAATTTTGTTAAGACAATGGAGTTTAGACAATCTGAAAATTATGTGACATGACAGAGTGAGTACCAGTCGAAAGACCAAGAATTTTACCATATTCTAATATCTCTTTAGTCCCGAGGACACTCTTCTTACCTTGAACCTAATCCAACGTTTAGGCCAAGGATTAACAAATCACAGAAGAAAAAAAAAATCCCTAACATCAATTTCAAATTTTGTTAAGACAATGGAGTTTCCCTGTGAAATAATTCTGCCTCTATGATTTAGTAAAGTGAATTGCCTGGTAAGTCATAAAAGGCTTGCTTTTTACTCTCTCCAGGGAAAGAAGACGGGGGGCCGTTGCACAATACCTTCAGACTTTCAACTACTGTACAGGCATCAGTTGAGGGGCCGGTTGCACCTTCTTCGTTCGCGGGGGCCTCTGCGGGGGAGAACTCGACGAGTAGGTCTGTCGGTAGTAGTTGTTGGTGAAATATTTGAACTTGAGCTTTTGCTCGAGGTTTTTTCTTACTGCGCCATTTTGAAAACAGGGGAGGAGGTTTTTTTTAGAAAACAAAGATGGCGGATTTAGAGAAGAAAGTGGAGGAAACGGTGGTGGTGGATTATGGGGGGGAGACAAAAAAGAAAAAAAGGTCGCAGGTAAGTAACATACATATAAATAAGAAATAACACAGGGGTATATGTGGCTTGTGTTGTTGACGAAGAAGGGATGATAATTTTTTTAGGACATTCAGGATTAATAGGAGAGTATTCAGTGAAGAGGGCAAGATGAAAGAAAAGGAAAGAAAGAGACAAGAGAAAGAGGAGGAAAGAAACAAGATAAAGGAAAGAAAGATACAAAAGAAACAAAGAGTATAAAAAAGAGAGAGTAAAAATAGGGAGAAGGGAAATTTTAGGGATGATACTAGGGGGAGGACATTTTACAGGGTGGATCATAGATCAAGTGGTGGCCGCACTTTGCCCGGAATGCGTCTGCTGATACTCCTCCTCTCTTCCTGGAATTACAGGGTGTACGAGAAAATGAACACGAACACACAACGAATGGAAATGGGGGTCACAAAACAAACCACAAGAGAAAAAAAGAGATTCAAAAGGAATGGAGACAAAGAAAATAAAATGAAAAAAAAGGGGGGTAGGATTGTAGGAAATAGGCAAGCTTAGAATAATGACATTGGGGAATTCAAAAATGGGCACAAAATAAATCAAGTTGCAGCCCTAAAAAGCCCGCCTCTAAAAAGGAACAAATCCATGACACAGGGCACAGTTGCATAAAAATTGAATACACGGCTTGCTTTGCTTTCCGTGCATGTGACATAGGCATGGCACCTATCTCACAGTGTTAGGACATGTTTGTGATATCCAAGTAAGATATCTGAGACATATTAATTACAAAAACTTTCAATAGCCTTTCAAGTGACGGGCTTGGAGATCTCGGAGTCAAATAAGCAAAATCGATGAAGCCAACTCAAAACCCATTCTATGCAACTGTGTCTTTTGGTTGGATATTGATAGAAAACAGTGGGGGTGGATTGAAGGGGTAATATTGACATTCATCATTCCGCAGACGACATTCCTGATTATTTGATTACAACATTCACATTCAATTACCTGTGAATGACACCGCTGTATCTCTGTATCTGTATTCGTAATGTACAGGCACAGGCTCGCTGCATTATTCTATTTTTTATTAACCTTCTTGGTCAGCAAATAACCTAACCTTGGCTAGACGTTAGTATAAATTTAGAAGTAGAAACTATCGTACTACATATTTGATAGAAGAACTGACAGACGACATACAGCCTAATTTCCTCGAATTTGCCATCAAATATTTTGTCAAAAGAGAACGAATGTGCCATCAAATTTATAATACTACAAAGACAAAGGAAAATACTAGACACATATAAACAAGACGTAAAGAAACTTCTCCCACAAGTCAAAGGAAGAAAAAGTTCAAGATAAGTAAAAAAAGAGACAAAACGTAGTAACGCCATACTTGAGGCGTTTTCTTGAATTGAGGTTAATGGGTCCTTCAGGAAAACAGTGACGTCATAATGGCCCCCTTTTCCTACTCCCTATGTCCTCTATGTCATTATACCCTCCTAACTGAAGATTTCTTGCTAACTAGGGAAAATATCAACGGAAAGGGGAGGGACAGAACAACAATATAGTTGTTTTTATCCTACTCCTGTGTTTTGTACAAATAAGATTTTCCTTCTTTTTTTTTCAGAAGATTTAAAGGCTTTATATCACCAATTTCTAATGGGCTCCCACCATTTTCTAATGATGATAAAGCCTCTTTCCTAATGGTAAATCTGTTTTCAAATTGGTAAATCAGCGCGGCAATTTCCTTTTTAAAACGTCGATTCAAAAAAGGAAATGGCCGCCAAATCTTTGAAAAAGCTCAAAAAGAGTTCGCCTTTAGAATAGCTATACAGGAAAAAGTTCAAAAGGAACTAGCGCTTCTCACGATTTTAGCTTTAGCCTCAGGTAGCTCAAATTTTGAAGACAGCTTAAATAATTAATAATGATCAAAAGTGTCCGCGGGCCGGACCTCGAGAACTGTACGGTTCGGCCGCTATTTAACGCCAAATCTTTGATAAACTTGAAACTTCCGTAATTAATAATTATGCAGCGCTTCGACCAATTCCGATCGGACTAATATCACGGTTCAATTTACCTGATTGGACGCTCTGAACTCTTCAATCACCCTCTGCACAAGCAGGGATTTGACAAGTCTCACTATTCCGACCGGACTAATGTTGTTCGTCTCCAGACTGGAGTAATACTTTGTTTCAAGGAGTAAATACAGCACAACAAAGGAATATCAGATCTATGCCTAACAAGGACTAGAAAAAATAGAAATGTTATTCACATTAGAAACTACTGCTAATACTCTGAAATAAACCTCACTTCCTTTCTTAAAAACAAAAATCTTTGCCTCTTTATCAAGCTTAAAAAAGCTAACAAAAAGGAAAATATCCTGCCAAATCCGGATTTTGTCTATCGTAAAAATTTGAGACTTCGCTCACATTTCAAAATGATTCCGGGAGGATTGATGGACTAAAAAAAAGCTTTTGACATTGTCCTCCAAAAATCGATCCAAATTGTTAATAATACATGAAAGTTCAAAAATCTATTTTTTCAAGACTGTTAGACAAAAGACAAACTCAGATTTTCATTTTCAAGAAAGCGAGGGTTTATGGGGGAGAAAACAAGTCAATTTTCCGTACTGAAAGAAAAAGAGGGAGCAAGGTTATCACCAGGTTATTTTTCACATTATATAAACTCACATAAAACAAACATCTACAACAAAAATAAAGCCCGATTTACACCAGCCTGATTTGTTATTACTCTCACCTCTCGGTAACCCCCAAAGAATTGCTAAGGCCTTAATTCACCACAAAATAATCATGTTGGCTAGATTTTTGCGGTATAGACCACGTGTGATGTTACTTTGTCTACAAATTTTGCTTTAAAACCCGATAAGTCTTTTGATAGGGGGAACTGTAACAGAACTACTGAGGTCTTATCGTGACAAATATCAGTATCTGTGTTCTTTTGATAGGGGGAACTGTAACAGAACTACTGAGGTCTTATCGTGACAAATATCAGTATCTGTGTTAAACATGGGGCTAGTGTAAATCGGGCTTGAAGGCTCAGTTCACAGGGGTATCGCTGGAAACAAAAAGGCTTGGGTCATATCCAGGGGAGGCACACTGAAATATAAAATCACAGGGTCACAATCCATAGTGTGTCAAAAAAGTACTTTCATTCAGAACAACATTCACATTCAATTACCTGTGAATGACACCGCTGTATCTCTGTATGTGTATTCGTAATGCACAGGCACAGGCTCGGTGCATTATTCTATTTTTTATTAACCTTCTTGGTCAGCAAATAACCTAACCTTGGCTAGACGTTAGTATAAATTTAGAAGTAGAAACTATCGTACTACATATTTGATAGAAGAACTGACAGTTGATTCACAAACGCTGAAATAAGAGCTGGAATGCCTCAATTAATTGCAATTCTGCAGCATCACTCGTATTAACAATGGAGAAATAATGCAGATTGATTTCACCTTGGGAAAGTAATATACTGTAACATGGTGAGAGTACAATACATTAATGAATATCAGTTGAAAACTGCAAGAAGGGCCCGTTTGAATACTACAAAAAAAAAGTAACTAACACTAGAGGACACAGAAAGCACATAGGTATTAATTTCCTCCAGTCGATGGGTGAGGAGCTTGCTGCTAACTGTAAGATCAACAAGTTTACATTACAATTAGGTACATAGTTAGGATATAAAGGTGGGTTTGCATTTGCACGCTAAAGTCATTTGAACAAACTGTCTTGCGCAAGTGAATCGTAGCGTGTGAACGCAGGCAAAAGAAAAAAAAACTTTTTCTATGTTCCTCTCACAGTTTTGTGCAAATGGCTTGAGCGTGCAAACCTGTAAATCCAACATAAGTACTACGGCAAGGCAAATGAAACGGTAAGAAATAATGAAGATATATGGTTTTGTTGCTAGGACATTATTTCTCAGATATTAAGATATAGAGATTTCACATAGTATGTATGAACTGTTAAGGACACTAAAGTTAACTTACTCCTATCGATGTTTCTCTGCAGATGGGTGGCTATGCGGTGACGTGCGTCGTTATATTCAAGGTGTAGACCAAGGCGCAGCAGGGTGGGGTTGGCTTCAACCAGTTTGGTGATCTCCATCTCGATCTTGTTACCCAGGACTGAGGATCTCTGTGTGAAGAGGAAAAAGAAAAATTTTAGTAAGCGATTTATACAGGGTAGGGCGCGGCAATTTCCTTTTATGAAACGTCGATTAAAAAAATCTGTGATACTTTCTTGACTTCTGTTGATGGATTAGCATCACACTGGACTTTTCGAAAAAGGAAATTGCCGCCAAATGTTTCAAAAAGCTTGAAAAGAGTTCGCCTTTAGATTTCAGCCAAAGTCGCTTGAACTTGGCACAGAGATTCGATAAATTATGTAGATCAAAAATATAATTGGGCCCTGTTTCCAGAAGGTACCCTTTGGTCGTTATTCCGAACCAAAGTCAGTAATCCATTAGGAACTGGTGAATTGAATGAGCTATTGCCACTGGCTTTACTTCAGTTTAAACCTAAACATGGATAATCCCACTTACTCTCTTTGGCTGTGCAGGATAGGGGCTTGTGTTAAAGCCCGTTGGGAGCCCAAAAATAATCTCTGAGCTCCTTTCATGTCCTACCTATGTTTTTGTATTTACAGATATTTTTGGGTACCCCACTTGATGTTCATCACTTACCTTCTTGCCTCGGACAACTCCAGGTACATAGGGTTTGGCTTCGGGCTGGTCTGGGGTTTCCAGGGCTTGCTTGTTAATGTGCTGGATGAGCTTTTTCCGATTCAATGGACCTGTGGGACTTTTATCACACTCGTAACTACACCTCTGATCTGGCGGAAGTAAACTGTCCTGCAATGGGTAGAGAAAAGGAGAAATGGTTAGCAGAAGTAGAAAATAAGTACTTAAAGAGGTAATTATTCAGAAGCCACAACAGTGAAAAAGAAAGCTTCTTTTTATGTTTAATCTAACCCTATTACACTGGTCACTGCTCATTTAGTGAAAGCTCCTTTTATTGTTTAACCTAACCCAATAATAACACTGGTCACTGCTCATTTAGTGAAAGCTCCTGTTATTGTTTAAACTAACCCAATAATAACACTGGTCACTGCTCATTTGTGACAGCTTTTTATTACAGCAATTTTTCATTGTCATGGCTTCTGAACTGGTACAGTGTATATGAACCTTTGTACTGACTAGGCGCGGCAATTTCCTTTTATGAAACGTCGATTAAAAAAATCTGTGATACTTTCTTGACTTCTGTTGATGGATTAGCATCACACTGGACTTTTCGAAAAAGGAAATTGCCGCCAAATGTTTCAAAAAGCTTGAAAAGAGTTCGCCTTTAGATTTCAGCCAAAGTCGCTTGAACTTGGCACAGAGATTCGATAAATTATGTAGATCAAAAATATAATTGGGCCCTGTTTCCAGAAGGTACCCTTTGGTCGTTATTCCGAACCAAAGTTTCCCTATTTAGGGCTATACACGGAAAAAGCTCAAAAGGAACTAACGCTTCTCACGACTTTACCTTGCCAGAGGTCGCTCAAATTTTGCAGACAGTTTCCATAATTAATGATGATCAAAAGTGTCCGCGGGCCGGACCTCGAGAAATGTACAGTTCGGCCGCCATTTAACGCCAAATCTTTGAAAAAACTCAAAAAGAGTTCGCAATGCTCAGGCCTTTAGATTTCAGCCAATGTCACTCGAACTTAGCACAGAGATACGATAAAATATTATGTAGATCAAAAATATCCTTGGGCCCTGTCTCCAGAAGGTACGGTTCGGCCGTTATTCCGGACCAAAGTTCCGCTATTTTATAGCAATACAACAGGGAAAAAGCTTAAAAGAAACTAGCGCTTCTCACGACTTTACCTTTAGCCACAGGTCGCTCAAATTTTTGCACACAGCTTTCATAATTAATGATGATCAAAAGTGTCCGCGAGCCAGACGTCGAGAAATGTACGGTTCGGCCGCTATTTAAGGCCAAATTTTTTGGCGACAGCTTCCATAATCATTCAATCCTTCGACCTATTCCGATCGAACTAATATCACGGTTCAATTTACCTGATTGGACGCCCTGAACTCTTCAATCACCCTCTGCACAAGCAGGGATTTGACAAGTCTCACTATTCCGACCGGACTAATGTTGTTCGTCTCCAGACTGGGCAACATATTATTATGAGAGCATGAAATTCAAGTACAAATATTAATAGGATCACTGGTTGTACATCTACAAGGTTCTGGCTGGGTACCAGCACCTAGCAAACCCATTTTATGTTGATGACAAGGTTAAACCTGGTTTAAGAATGCTTCACCAGTTGTGATGTTAGAAAAATCACCCAACTTCTGTTTATTTACATTTTTCACACCACGTGCAGTTTTACACACTGTAAACACACTTACATCTGGATCTACTTCTTTGGCCAAAATGCTGATTTCTTCCGCCGACAGTTGTGACAAGGTAGGGTATTTAACAGGGGCTCAAACTCAAGTACATACTGACACTCTCATTCTCTTTCTTTTTTCTCTCTTCCTTTCTCTAAGACTCTCTATCCCCCCCTACTATCTCACTTTAAGTACCTAACTCAAACAAAGGTAGCTTTTATGATACAAAGGTAGCCCAACTTCTGTTTATTTACATTTTTCATGCCAGGTGCAGTTTTACACACTGTAAACACACTTACATCTGGATCTACTTCTTTGGCCAAAATGCTGATTTCTTCCGCCGACAGTTGTGACAACAGAGACTCGACATCAATTTCATCATACTCGCTTATGTCTTTCCCGTACAGCTTGGCAGGTGTGGACATGGTGCTGGTTGTTGTTTTTGACGATGTCTGGAAATAAAATTAAAAATTGAAGGATTAGAAATCCATGGTTAGCAAGGGACATATCCCAGATCCTTTTTCCATTGCAAGTACAAGGAAAGAGTTCATGTTGGAGAAAAAAGTTATGTAATAGAGAGAATAAAAATTACAATACAAAAAAAAAAAACAGGTAGGTATTTTGTTTGTATTTTCATACTTATTTTATAAGAAAAAAAAAAACACCAGTCTTTGTAAGATAAAATCAATTTCATGATTGTAAACCCATGATGAACAACTAAAGTGGTAGGCATGCAATACCAGCATGCATGAAGACAACATATTATTAAATTTAGTTAAAAAATAATAACAAAAAAAATAGAAAAGTTCTTGAGTCACTTAAAGTAAAGGCCTTTACTGCCCCAAATAATTGAATTTCTGCTCTTTGATCCGAAATTCAAGGCCCGAACGCCCTACAATAAAAGGGACGCGGCCTGCCTTGTAAACGGTAGAGTAAAATTTAGTTAAAAATAATAAAAAAAAATAGAAAAGTACTTGAGTTACTTAAAGTAAAGGCCTTTACTGCCCCCAATAATTGAATTTCTGCTCTTTGATCCGAAATTCAAGGCCCGAACGCCCTACAATAAAAGGGACGCGGCCTGCCTTGTAAACGGTAGACCACGGGTTCGATTCCCGCCCGGGGCAAACTTTATCCTACAGTCCTACACAGATGAGGTTAGCTTATCCTACAGAGATTATCGTTCTAGGAACAGTTGCCCCTCTCCAATCCTGTTCTCTTTTCGATTTCGGTATGATAAGATCTGTTCCCTCTATCAAACCTCTTAAAAAAAAAAAAAAAAAAAAAAAAAAAAAAACGCCCGGGGCGAACTTTATCCTACAGTCCTACACAGATAAGGTTAGCTTATCCTACAGAGATTATCGTTCTAGGAACAGTTGCTCCTCTCCAATCCTGTCCTCTTTTCGATTTCGGTATGATGAGATCTGTTCCCTCTATCAAACCTCTTTTAAAAGTAGTAATAATAAAAAAAAACTCAGCCTAAAAACTCACTTGATAACTCGCAGAGTGCTACTTTTCTCAAGGGCCTCGGCTAGTTTGAATGCAGTTTTATCGGTAAGGGCTGTGTTAGCCAATGAGAGGACTTCCAGGTGAGTGTTATCCGGGAGTGCTTTGAACAGTTGCTCCATCTTCTCATCGGACACGTTCTGGAATAGTGATATGTAAGAAACCAATCAAGTAAATAAGAAATCGAGAAATTTGGGATTGGAACACATCACATGCCTTCAGGTACACTAAATTTGCCAAGGGTCTAGGTTTACCCAGCCCTTGGGATCAATTTAATTTTAAGAAACCAGTAATTGATGAAAATTTGTAATTAATCAATCAAGTAAATAAAAAAATCACTACAAATAACAGTCAGTTCTCAATGGATCCCTATTGGAAGTAACGTGGCTGCTGGCTTTTCCCGGCCTAACTCAGTCTGGGTGACGTTAATGTGAAGAGGGTACCTAGCTTGTCGCCGAATGGAGGGTGAAACCCCCCTCACTAATGGAGGGTGAAAAACCCATCACTAATAGAGGGTGAAACCCCCTCACTAATGGAGGGTGAAACCCCCCTCACTAATGGAGGGTGAAAAACCCATCACTAATGGAGAGTGAAACCCCTATCAAACAAACAAGATGAAAAAGGTGCTCTTGTTGAGGAAACATTCTTTAGCAATAGCATTATGCAATTTTTACCGAAAGCACAGAAGCCTCAGGTCAGGTGAGCCAAATACACTAGCAATAATTTTGGACAAGTTGGCTTGTGCAAAAGACTTTCCTGTGTGTACCTATAGAAGCAAGTGACTTGCAAAAGCCAACTTACGCAATATTTTTTGAAAGTGAATACTGAATACTTAGCTTTTTAGTGAAAAACTTACATTAACAAGAGGTAAGAAACCAATCAAGTAAATAGCTAAGAAATCGAGAAATTTGGGATTGGAACACATCACATGCCTTCAGGCACACTAAATTTGCCAAGGGTCTAGATTTACCCAGCCCTTAGGATCAAATTAATTTTAAGAAACCAGTAATTGATGAAAATTTGTAATTAATCAATCAAGTAAATAAGAAAATCACTACAAATAACAATCAGTTCTCAATGGATCCCTATTGGAAGTAACGTGGCTGCTGGCTTTTCCCGGCCTAACTCAGTCTGGGTGACGTTAATGTGAAGAGGTTACCTAGCTTGTCGCCGAATGGAGGGTGAAACCCCCCTCACTAATGGAGGGTGAAACCCCCCCTCACTAATGGAGGGTGAAAAACCCATCACTAATGGAGAGTGAAACCCCCCCTCACTAATGGAGGGTGAAAAACCCTTAGAAAAATCAGGAATCCTTTCACTTTATGCAGCCACTCCTATGTGGCTTAGTGGTCATTTTAATAATGTTCCTGCCTACCATAATACCCTGATGATGTAACAAAGAATACCAATTAAAATTCCAAATGTCTATTGATTGATCACACAGAATAAAGTTAAAAAAAAAAAAAAACACTGCAGATATTGTACATAAACTGATAAATATCAATCAATTAAGTTAGTAGGTATTTTGCTATTTTGGTAGGATCTCAAAATTTGAATACAAATTAAATCTCCAAGTTAACTACGGAAAGTTCCAAACAAGTTACAGTCAGTCAGGTCAGTGCCTAATGCAAGACCTTCAAATATTCAAGGCTTCAATAGTCCATAGCTCTATTGCTAATTTTAAGTAGATCCAAATATGTGTTGAGAATTATGTTTTATCAATAGAATAAAAAAAAACATCATGTTTTTTTTTAATGTTTTGTGAATATAAAAAAAACATGTTTTTTTTTTTTCTTATTGATCCATCCATTTATTTATTTTTATTTTTCCTGCAGCAACTACAGCATGCTAGGTAGGTACTATGGCAATGATTGATTTTTGGCCCCTAAATGAGATAGCATTCTCAATGAATAGCATTCTCAATTTTAAAATTACCAGCAAAGTACTTAGATACTAGAGACAAAAAGAGTTGAATGAGTTGGTAGCTTCCTAGTTAATAGTAAAAGTACCTGCTGCTTATCAATGATCAATGATAATTATTTTATTCCCACATAAAACACAATTTTGAAAAATGCTTTCCACTTGGCCCTGAATTAAAGTCTGGAAATTGGACACTTGTTAAAATGAGTTCAATAGCAGGTGGTAGATAGGTGTGGGTACTTTTTATCACACAAATTTTATTGGAAAGAAGAAAAAGTAACACTAGGTACGCCCTTATCGACCTAAATTTTGTAGAAAAAAAATTAGCATAGGAAAATGATCTTGAATGGAAGGATACGAGAAAAAAAAACATTGTGAACTTACGATTAAATTATTGCTGATGTTATTCAATGGCAGTTTAATTACCTACAAGTAATTAATTTAAAACATAACGGTATAATAATTAAATTAATTAATAAAATTTAATAAAATCGAACACGAATAGAACACAAGATTAGAGAAATGAACTATACGAAAAACACATTAACACAACAAAAATGACTATCGCGTATACAGTGTTGCCGGTTGCCGGTGCGAAAAATAGTCTACGACTGTTTTACCGTACGGATGAATTACCGCACGCCAACTGTAAAGTTCACTCTTTTCCTTTTTTTTTTCTTTTCCTTTTTTTGTGTTTGTATGAAATATTTTTGTAAGTAGATAAGTAAACGATTTGTTAAGCTGAGAGAAAATCTCAAAGTAAAATCGTCTGGAATTCACATAATATCGTTTATTCAGTGAATCTGACGTTGTATGTCAGTCACAGCTAAATGCCAATCCCCCACTATTTCCAATATTTTTGACAAAACTGATATATAACTGACAGGTAGGTTGGTAGGTATAAAAGGTCACGACTTTAGGTACAACTTTTACGAGGAGATTTTTTTTCCGTGCGTGTAAAAATCAGGTTCTTTCAATTACCGTACGCCTGCCTCAGATTAGCGTACATCGGGCAACACTGGTTAGTTACCTTTGCACATCCACTAATCTAACCTGCCTATTACATTAGCTCTGGTTATTGTGACACATCCACCAATGAATCAATTTTGCTTGGTAAAGTGTGGGCACTTGGCACATCCACTTATAAATTTTAATTAATGAAACATTGATGCATAGGTTTGTATTTTATAATATTATTTTTGTACCTACCTATATTGTATTGTGGGGTGGGCTACGATTAAAAGTCCTACCTACTTATCCTATAATAATTCAATTTCACATTGATAGGTAGGTAGATACAAAGAATAATGTACAAAGTAACTCGGGTAGGTACTCGGGCTGGTAGAAGGAATGCGTATAGGATAGGTACTAGGTAGATATGTATTTGCATAACCCATTTTCGTATTTTGGTACAAAGAATAATGTAGGTTAGGTACCTACTCGGGAAGGCACATAAGTAATCGAGTATACTTTCATAACTCTGGTGCCAGGCATAATCTTCACAGCTTCCCCCACAATTGGTATTTAGTCACGTTTCCATCAGACGTTTGTATTGTGATTGGTTTTGTGAGACATTTCTCGTTTGTGTTCGTTTCTCGTGTTTTTATTTTTTAACCTCATTTTCGAGACCAAAGGTGAGTGACTGAAGAAATAAAACACCAACTGAAGAAACAACGCTATTGGGAATAGAATGCTCTACAAAACTCTACATTATGTGATATTTGTTGGATTTTTTTTTTTTTTCTCACTAACTAGGCCCGTACCAACGGAACAACCTGAGTTCTGGACTCAAGACAGAACCTTGAAGGGTTCTGTTAGTCGTCGCACATTAGAAGTATAGTCGCCTGAAAAACCAAACCTATGAAAATAATAGACTCTCTTCTAATGTGGGACGGGCCTTCTGCTTGGTAAAAGGACGACGCATGATGCTTTTGACGCTACAGTGCGGGCACGAGACGTTAGATTAGAAGGCCGAATTGGACTAAAGACTGAGGACCTAAAGAGTTCCTTGACATATTATGTATTTTTTTTTTTATCCTTTAAATCACTACATGAGTTATACAAAAAAAAATACATATATACATATTGTTACAATCCTACAGTTCATAAAAAAACTTTCAATAATTCCTTGACCTCAAAATTACGCTATTTATAGGTACTCTTTTTGTGGTCAAATTCTCCAACAATGTTGAGGACCAAATTCCATACCTCGGCTGGGATTAAACCTACGTCCCGACCGATCAAACACCTAGAGCAAGCGTCTTGACAACCTATTGTCAATCTTGTCTATAGCTACACTATTATGATAACTACACCATCATGATTCATAGAGGAAATATGAGGTGATGTCATGAGGTGAAGGACTCCATGGCCTATTGTCTAACAAACATATTCCTACTATTACGTATAGGTATAGGTACCTTCCAGAGACAAACATAACTTGATTATCAGGAAAATAGAATCACTATTGCCATGATGAGGAGGGACTGTCTTTCCACAAAAAGATTAATATTGCATTCAACTTGAGAAAGATTACCTAACGAGTGGTTTAGTGAAATGTAGAACACACTCGGAAAAAAGGTCTACCACAGGGTGCCCTTAGGTCCGGCTGGGCCCTTATTCTAGGTAAGTCACCTACTTATAAATATTTATTCTAGGTTCCTACTTTTATAAATAATTCAATAGACAAGAACTCAACAAAGTATGAACTTTGTTAAATGATTAAATAAATAAAAATGTCGTTTCCTTGTGATATTATATCACAACTTGGTGCTCACTGCAACATTGTAGGATTTTCCAAATATCTCAATAGTTCAGCACCCAATGTTTACCTCATTTTCCCCACGAGGCTGAGTGGGCCCCGTGACAGCCAGTAACGGAATCAATCGTTTGCATTATACAAATTTTTGACCCCGCCGGGAATCGAACCCGGGTCGCTCGAGTGCAAGGCGAGTGCAATGACCACTACGCCATGGGAGCTGTGATCAAATGATTAAATAGAATGACATCAAAGCGTTCTTTTCAGCCAACAGGGGAATTTTATGAACTTACTAATACTAATACCTAAGTAAGGACTGAATGAGGAAGTACTTTGCAGTCCCAGGGAAATAACCTGAGGAAGTACTTTGCAGTCCCAGGGAAATAAAAAAAAAAAAAAAAAAAAGGACTGAAAAAAGCCCATACGTGGTGTGTCAATAGGAACTCCTACAGAGGCATTCTCTACCACCTAACCCTTAGGTGAACGGTGTCATCATGAAATGCAGTTTGGGCTTATGAACCAGATGATCGAAAAATGTCACTACATAAGTCAATAAACCAAGATTGTAAATGCGTTTAGATTCGTAAGCTCAACCCATCCTTTAGGGCTGTTTGCGCCTATACCTAAACCTCTGAGTGGCCTTCTTGTATATCGATTTAAGCTGATGCTATCCCCGGGACTTGATTGAACCTAGAAGCACCATTACTGGTATATTTCAACATCCTCAGTTTCTCCAAAATTCACCTGCATCACCTCTATAGAGTCCGCGCAGATTTCAAGTTTAGGTAAACGTGACATCTTGTTTTATGAAAACCTGGCTCTAGATTTGTTGAACACCCTGTAGAACTGTAGATAAACAGACAATATTGATGTTTTCTTCTTTCAATCTGTGTGATAATATCGTAACACATGATTTTCTGTGTCGTTGTGCTCTTTATTGAGAATTCTGTGCTAGTTTCTACAGAGAATGATACCTAGTATCTAGTGTTATCCGCTGAATCACCGAATTTTCAATGAGTATTTTTATTCTATTCAATTTCGTTTATAGGCCGGGCGTCGGCATTATTTCAAACACTTGACGCCAGCCTAGTTAGCTTGGAGGGTAGAGGGTCTGCTTTGTAAGCCCTGGGTCACGGGTTCGATTCCCGCTCGGAACTTTATCCTAAAGAGATAAGGTTCGTTCTCGGAATTGCTGGCTTTCTCCTAACCTGTCCTGATTACATGGTTTTTTTCTTTTCGCTTTAGGGACGATAAGACCTCAGTAGTTAGGTACAGTTTCACAGTTTCCTCTAAAAAAAAAAAAAAAAAAAAAAAAACTACTCGTAGCTATGTATATTCTACCTTTAGTACAAGATAGGTCTACTTGTATCCGTAAAAAAAAAGAAGAAACAATAACTTGTCTGATTATGAAGTGCAATTCGTTTAGGTACTACGAAGAAAACGAAAGACACAATAGAATAGAATATACCTTGTTTATTGTGCCCGAATAGGACTGAAAAGTCCCTTTACCCCAGTAGTCTAATTGGTGGGATACCCGATACCAGAAAAGAAAGATAAGGATAATTGTGATGATCTTTCTAGTCGTCAAATCATGGTGCATGTCCTTATTCTATTCATCTGATTCTATTCTATTCATCTATTCTATTCTAATATTCTGTCCCTATTCTCTAACAATACCTATGTATTCTGTCTCGGTCTTGGTCTGAGTGAATAATAGAATGATAAATAGAAGATGGGTCAACAGTCATGTTGTTATTGTCATAGAGGATACGAGCTACAAAAGTAAACAACACTGCATTCTGCTTTTGTTGACATAGCTGAGAAACTTTACATTTTACACACAATGACATGTATATATAACTACCATTGGATGTACAGTGCAATAGTCCTAAATTAAAATGGACGCGGCACACAAGGGATCAGGAAGAGACCATTGGATGTACGGAGACGAAAGGGAATCGACCCCTCGACTTTCGCATTTGATTGTCGATCTGGTATAGTGTAGACTAAATGGTTCCGCGGACACCCACGAATCTCAATGCTATTTAACAAACTAGTAAAAAGAAACCAGCAGTAGATCCATTAAAGTGATAGTGACCCAGCACTTACCTATTATCTGCCATTAGTTACTACTGTTACTAGGTAGGAACTATTATTACTACCAGGGCCGTATCCAGGATTTTGTCG